>NC_136071.1:428512963-428685463 GCF_964261635.1 Lissotriton helveticus
GTTACCTATTTTTGCCCTTGAGATCTAATCTAACGCCAAGCATTTCAATTTCAGAGGACAATACCATATAAACACATTTTCAGTATGCGCTTATGTTGCCTTACGTACGTTGAGGACAAAGCAGGCATACACATTATGTTAAACACAACATTTGGTGCAAAAACCCACACACTGTTTGATTGTGGCTTTGTTTTATTATGTAAAGACGGTGGGTTGATGCAATGTTGCTTGACTTCAGTAGAATGCAACACACTAGTGAGGCCAAAGGATGGTTTTAAGGTTTGCAGGACAGTGTGAACCTAAGAGGCAGGATAGAAGCTAAATAGGAGGGTCGACTCGAGGAGATGTGTGCAGGCAGCGAGACTCACCGTCTGATGAGAGGATTCACAGTCACAGCAGCAGCAACAGCAGCAACGGATGAGGACCAGGATAATCATCAGCAAGACAGCTCCTGGAAGAAAAGCAAGCGAGAGGTCAGTGGAGGCCGCCTATCAGAGGGGTGTGCGTCAATACCGAGTATCCACCTTCCAGCTGCATATACTACCCACCGTGTGGCATTGCACTTACAGCGCCTCTACACCAAGGAAAACGCTTCACCTGATCCTTCAACAGAACTAATGGCAAACTCCACTTGCTAACACAGCTAGCAATGTACCCTCACTGTTCGTGTTATTACATCAGAGGGCCTTTCCATTCAATCCAATGTTTAACTTGTTGCAAATCCATCTAGGTATAAAACCGAATATGTGGTAAATACATTGGTAAGTTACTTCCTGGCAAACATTCCATAAGTTAGTGTCCTGGTTTCAAGAGGTGTTCAATCAGAGAGTCATCCTGACTTTTTTTTTAAAGTAATGGGTGCCTCATTTCTGTCTATTAAAAGGGTTTGGAGTGAGGACGGGCTGTGTTACTAAACACATCATTCTCTGAATTAAACCACTTGTCCAGTTAACAGAAATAATAGAGCAGAGTCGGACACCATTGTACAAATAGGATGTTGCACAAGGTCTAGAGTCCTTCCCATTAACAGTGGCTCCAGAGGACGATCTTTATAGCTTCCAGAAAACACAAGGACATTCTGCCGTCAACGATCATTGAGGGAGAATATATGGGCAATCTGGATCTGAGGAGACTCATTCATAGATTAACAATGTTGGCTGCACACCGACTAGAATCACAAAGTGTGAGAGTTCTTCTCCGTCCCTCTGTCTTCAGCTACTTCTGTTTTGCCAAGCTTCTCAAACTTGTCACAGTATGATTAGGAGTACAAGAGGTACACTCCAGTGTTTACAGATGATGATTTGCTACCATGTCAGACTAGGACCCAGTTCTCATTGGTAGGTCATTTGATAGCAGACTTGTAAGAGAATATCATTTGTGAGAAATCAATCCTAACGCCCTACAAAAAAAAGCAAACAAACTGAAATGTCACTACTTAAACATAACCTCAAATTCAAGCCTTTGAAAAGCTATCATGATTCACAAACGTTAAGTGCTATGTTACGTTAGAGGTTTGTAAAGAGCTTGGTTACTCCTAACCGAGTGTCCCCGTGCTAAGATTCCTCCAGCAAAGACCTACTGACCCTGCTTTGAGCTCCGTTACAGTTCAATTTTGCCTACATTGTCGATTGCCAGTTCAGTTTTGCCTAAAAAGCCAAGTCTTCAGATCTTTTTGGAACAGCCCTTTGGACGGCTTAATTCAACGGTCCCGGGGCATACAGTTCCAGAGTCTAGCAGCTAGGAACCTAACAAAGCTACCTCCTAGGCGCACTTTGTTTACTCTGGGGATCACAGTCATTGCAGTCCCTGAGAACCTGAGATGCCTATTAGGAAGATAAGGTTTAATCAGGGGAAGGAGGTTCTCTCTGATTGAGAATATTTTGGCAAAAGCAGAGTGCTTTAAAGGATACGCTATGCTTGATAGGAAGCCATTGAAGCTGTGCTTTCCCTGAGCCCATGGGAGAATGTCTCAGAATATTCAATAACATTTGGGCAGCAGCATATTGAACTCTTTGGAGCATTCCCAACCAGCCTTTAGAGAGCCCCAGGTAGAGTACATTGCAGTAGTCCAGTCGGGATACCTGCAGGGCCTGGACTACCGTCTTCTTTGTTGATTCAGGAAGGAGCCCTAAGATTTTATGGAGCATCTTTAGTATCCCAAAACAGGTGCCAACCGTAGCGGCGATCTGGCTGTCAAAAGATGGAGAGGAGGCACACAGGAAACCAAGGTTTTTTTACCTTTAGTTTGGGGACAGATGAAGAGCCCAGCTACCTAGGCCACCACGCGGAGGAACATATTGAGGGTTGAGCTAGAGTCCATCCATTTGGCCAGGTCCGCCAAACAGGCCTTAAAATTGGCCGCAGCACTGCTATCTTTCTCTCCCAAGGTGATAATCAGCTGGGTGCTGTCACCATAAGACACAATCTCAACGCCATGGTGCTCAATCACATCCACCAGCGGGCGCATATATAGGTTAAATAGTGTTAGACTTAGCGCCGAACCTTGAAGCACTCCATGCTGCAAGGAAATGTCTTCGGAAGCACAGGACTTCTGAATAACCTAAAAGGTGCAATTATGAAGAAAATCAGCAAACCATTCAAGGGCCCGTCCCACAATGCCCTGTTTCCATAGCCGTTCTAGTAACAAACCATGGACCATAATGTCAAAGGCCACATTTAAGTCCAGCACGACGAGGGCAGCTGTCTTTCCTTCATCCGCAGAAAGACGGAGAGACCCTGATGCTAGTAGCAGAGCAGATTCATTGCTGAACTCCAGTCTAAAGCCCGACTGGGTCTCATGAAGAAGTTCTTTCTCCTTCATGAACTTCATCAGCTGTTGGTTCACATGTTGTTCGGCGACCTTTGCAAAAAAATGGTAGCAAATAGATCAGTCTGAGGTTCTCTGGCTTCAATAGATCTAGCGAAGGGTTCTTTGGGAGGGGGACCACAATAGGGTGTTTCCAGTCAAATGGTACCCGACCAGTTGAAAAGGATAAACTGAGTAGATTACATAACGTTGGGGTAATAGCTACTTCACCCCACATCAGCATCGCCGGTTAGGATGGGTCAAGTGGAGATCCTGATTTGATTTTGGCTAATAGGGCACTCGTTTCCTCCACTGATACTTTACTTATGCTTAAAAGGCCATCTGGTGGATCAGGAGGTGACAGTCCGGGAGATGGAAATCTATATTTCCAGACTTTTACAAAAAAAGAGGCATAAATGGTGGAAATGTTCCCAGAACAATAGTGTGCGATCTGATTACGATTATCGATCGTTCGGGTTATAACAGCTTAGACTCACTCTAGAGACATGAGCGATTTGACTATTCTGAAAATCTCAGGAGAGGAGTTTTTAGCCCCCTCAATCTTTTGGGCAAACAATTGAGTCCGGGTGCATCTAACTTATTTGTGGTGCTCCTTAAGAGCGTTGAGGTAACTAGTTTTATCTGTAATATGATAGCTCTTGTGCCACAGACGTTCTCATGCCTTTTTCATAAGAGGTGCCCCATAAACAATTCCGCTGTAGGTCTCGAGCGGGTGAAAACAAATTTTTTGAGTGGGGCTAGAAAGTCATTTATCCAAACTGTCGCCTGCTGATTGGCAACTTAGGGACATGCATCTGGCAGAGGTGGTTTGAGATTCAAAAAGGGAAATATAACCCTGCCAGGGTTTATTGGAGATCCATAAGTCTCCATCAAAGCAATAATTACATTTCAGCTATACCTCAGATATTTATAAGTCGTGTTGTGTGTTACTAAAGTCTCCTGGGGCTCCAATACATGAAAATGCCTCACAGTCTGCGCTGACCGCACACTCATTGCGAGTTTCAAGAGACGCGCAATGGAGGGAAAATGTATTTCATCAGCCAGAATAGGGCATGTGCTGCAGTTTGTACTATGTAAGGGTGCACACACACTATGGATAATTAAATTGTGTCCTGTGAAAATGTATGTGGTTGTTTTCTGCTTCTGCCAATATCCTGAGAATGTCTAATGAAAAACAACATTTTAACCAAAGTTGTGGCAGCACAGCATCATAAAGAGAGAGGTTGCGGGTTGTGGCAGCACAGCATAATAAAGAGAGAGGTTGCATTGCACAGTAAAACAGAGGTTTGTGACACAAAATGGTATACTTCACTTAAAATATCTGGATATGAATACTGTTGCTTGTTTCATAAATTATAAATATATATACACACATATATACATATACATACACACCTATATACACACACACACACACATATATGTGTATATATATGTATAGATATATATATTAGTCAGGACGAGTGCTGTGTCCGTTCACGAGGGTGGGACCTTGTATATTGCGCTGCAAACTTCCCAAAAATACGGAGTACTCGCAGGGTTTCTGAAAGGTATGTATTAAACACATACCCTACAGACATGTTTAAGCATTGTGCCTTCCTCAATGCTGGTAATGTCCACATGTGTTGCACAAGTCCTGATAGGTTTAAAAACAATATCCATTTTTCTGATTGGCCTCAGTCTGGTCTATGGGAGGGCTGATTAAACTCCTCTGATGTCACGGTCGACATCATCATGCCTGTTCGGCGCTGCGATATCATCCGACATTGTGCACAGCTGATTCACGGGCAGAATGTCCCAATCACCACTTTCTCCCCGATGGGCACATAAAGATGACAGCCACAGAGCCTTCGGTCCGTGTCAGAGAAAGTAACAAATCGGTGGGCACAGTATGAGGTCTCGGCCATTTATCCAAAACCATAGACATTACAAGAAGAGCCTCCTCCTGTGGTATATTTGTATAGAGACTCTCGATATCGGGAGTGACCACCAGCTGTTGGTCACCATCAAATACAGAGTGTTCCATCTTTGCAATGAAATCCATTGTATCTCTTATGTCTGCCCTTATTTGAGGTACAAATGGCTTAAAAATATATCAATATATTTAGCCAATGGTTCTAACAATGATCCGCATGCAGCAATATTAGGTCTGCCTGGCGGCTGCGACAGGTTTTTGTGCACTTTCGGCAATACGTAAATATTAGGTATCTTCTGGTCGGTGACATTTAAGTATTCATACTCCTTTTTGCATAGATGTCCCCCAGTTTACAAATGCCCAGCTGGTTTCACTTTCTATATCCCTCTCCTCTCTGAATGCCACCAGAGTGGCTGCCACCAACAATGGGGTCTCCAGTGTCAGCGTATCGTATCAAGACAGTTTTCTAACTGTCAGCCTCTAAATTTCAACTGCCACTGCTGATGGGGAGGGGAGGCTACCCAATCTTCCCTTATCATAAAGAGATCTCACATAGCCAAACAGGACCATTGCCCAGTTGTCCGCCATCCGTGAGGGTTTCCTCTGGTCAGCAAAGGCCCAATCATTTATCACAGTCAACTGGGATGCCCAGTAATACAGATGCCAATCTAGTAGTTCTATTCCTCTGTGACAGGGTGTGTCAGCCTAACGTACAAACATGTGCTATTCCTGAGTGGTGGTCACCTACATGTGACCCTCTCAATCGTATTCCCTTCCAGCACGATGAATGGAAGACCGACGATAAAACTTTATTGATCCCGCAACACTCTGAACAGGACGACGGCTTCTTTAACTGGAGATTTCTGTCGGACGAAGCCCCGCCCACCGATGACGTCGACCCGCACCTGACGCTATCCGAGGAAACTTCCTGGTTCTTCGGACGGCCCCAGGGCGAAGAGGAGAGAGAGTGGCGTTATCCAGACGTGGAGAACACAGGTGGACCGGCAAGAGAGGAGGACGGAGACCACAGACTGAGTACGGCGGAACTCGCAACGAAGCCAGGAGGCCAAAGACCCCGCGACTCGCCCTGCCACGCCCACAGAGGTGCGTGGCTTGAGCAGGTACGGAGCAAGTTCTCGGTGTGGGTGGGAAGGAAGGAGGGTAGTCAAACCACCCAGTTACCTCCAACCCCCACTACCTAGTAAATACCTGTAAATACTAGCTGCAACATCTGCACACGAGCACAGTTCCCCTCCTTTCGTCTCTCACGTATTGCACAGTGTGTTTGGTGTTTCTCCTCACTCCCCGGCCCTCTCAGATCTTGGCTCTGAGAACAAGTGTACTGATAGTTTCTTTATTCTTCTTTATTTTCGGCCTGGGCCCTTTGTATGTCGGACGGACCACCGAGTCTTGGGATCCGAAGAAGCCAACCACCGTCCTCTGACAAGAAAGGAGGAAAAAGACCACCGGCAAAACGGACCTGGACCCCTTGCCCAGA
The DNA here is from genome assembly GCF_964261635.1 of Lissotriton helveticus. Taxonomy (NCBI): domain Eukaryota; kingdom Metazoa; phylum Chordata; class Amphibia; order Caudata; family Salamandridae; genus Lissotriton; species Lissotriton helveticus. The sequence goes on from NC_136071.1 coordinate 428,519,204, forward strand.
GAAAAGAGAACTCAGAGACATAAACGCTGTTTCAAGCAAATAAAACCTTATTTGATCCGACCTGGCCTACGACCTTATCATTCGAACCCACAACATCCTCCTTCTGAGGACTTCCTGGTGACATTAACAGTTCTTTCTGTGGTAGCCCCCTGTCCCAGAGCAGCAGTCTGGTTTCAGCCTCCACCAAATGGAATAAGGGCTCAAGGACCTCAAATAAAGAGTTCTGCACGGCAGAGAGTAATTTAGGTAGGTATATAATTTTGTACAGTGCCGCCCGCCCCAGCAGGGTCAGCAGCAGCCGGCGCCAGTTGATCATATCACGTTGCTAGCCCTCGAGCAGTCTACCCAAGTTACTTTTGTGGAATACTTTCTTGTTCTATGTGACAAAAATCCCTAGATATGTAAACCCTTTAACATCCCGCGTTATCGGGCACTGTAGGTCCACTTCACGCTGCCTTGCTATCAACTATCCCAAAGAGCTCTAGGACTCTGTCGATAGATTTCTCCGGCTTGGCCAAATAAAACAAGATGTCATCTGCAAAGAGTGAGATTACGTTTTCCTTGTCATGATCCCAGCGGACCGCGTGAATCAAGGCATCCCAGTGGATACATGTGGGCTGTGTGCATGGAGTGTGTATAATACACTGAGGGATTTCCATTGTTGTGCACTTGAAGGGTGCATACACCATTGAGTGGGAAGCATTTTGCTTTGTGAGTTTATGTGTGCATGGTACACACCTCTGCTGGGTGGGGTGTCAAATGAGCTTTGCTAGAGAAGTGTGCCAATATCTCTGCTGGAATGCATTTGGTGCCGATTTTGCATGGAGACTGAAGATTCCACTGGGTGGCTTGGTGATGTCTGTTGTGCTGTGCTAATAGGTGGGATGCCTATGTTGTAAAAGGACGGTATCCCAATGCATAGGCTGACCGATGCAGTGAAGTGTACAAAATCTTCTGGGTCAGATGCCTTTTGTGCTGTGGTACATGAAATGAGGCAACTTCACTGAGTGAGATGCCTGTTTTCCTTTGTTAATTGGTGAGTCGGAATTCCACTGGGTAACGCCTACTGTTCTATGTTGCTCGGTTGGATTGGATGCCACTGAGAGAGATGTCTTTTGCAATGGATTCATGTGTCAATAGAGGAAGCTCCACTGGGTAAGACACTCACTGTTGGGCAGTTACTTGAGTGGAAAGTTTCCGTGACCGTCTCGACGCTGTTGTTAGCGGTCGCTCCCCAGGCTCCCTGCTCGGGCTGGTATCGTTGTGCTGCGCTCCTGATCTAAACCTGCTGTTTTTAATACTGCCCTAGCGCGATCAGCTCTGCACCCTTTCATACAGAATCTCAGGGCGCTTTGCCATCTTTAGCTCGATAATTTTTACTGACGCTGCTGTAATGCTAATTAATGCAGTTTGGCCTCATTTGATCAGCAGACGTTTCATTGTAGCGCACTTGCATTCATTGTACCATCGTTGCATTGATATTTGTGGCTGTGTTTATTTTACTCTACTATCCGCTGCCATTTTGTTGTTGTTGTCCCTGCAAGCCCGTCCTCTAGAGCCCGCCCCGCCTCCCAGCTGAGCCTCCCTCGCCCCTCCCCTTCCACTATCCATTTATGACTGATGCAGTCCCGTGCAGCGTTTACGCGCAGCGGTCGCGCCGAAGGTGCGCCAAAGGTAAGCCCGTCTGCGCCTGGACCGCGCCCAGCGCCTGTCCCCCTGGTCCCCACCGCACCCTACCCACTAGAATCTCATATGATGCCGCAACTCTCCTCGCCCTCAATCCTGGACGCACACCACAATGCTGCAAAGCCACCCCAGGACGTACCCACGGCCCATTCGCCTGCCTCTCCTGCAAGTACAACTGCTTCAGGACCCTCACCAAATCCACTTCCTCCAAACTCAGCACCGACTCTAACCGCCTGAAGTGCATCCTGCTTAACACCCGCTCGGTCCACAGACACGCAACTGAACTCTGGGACCTACTCGACACTGCGTCACCGGACATCGCCTTCCTTACAGAAACATGGATGAACACATCATCAGCACCCGACATCGCCATAGCCACCGGACGCTTACAAGATTATCCAAAAAGACCGCACCAATCAAACAGGAGGAGGCATCGCCATCATCCACAGGAACACCATCAAAATCACAACCAGCTCCGACGATAATCTTGCAACCGCCGAACATCTCCACTTTCAGATCCACACCGACCCTAGGACCACACTTAGAGGCACCCTCATCTACAGGCCTCCAGGTACCCGCACTCAATTCAACGATGACATCATGGACTTCGTCAGCTCACATGCCCTCGCCTCCGAGAACTACATTCTTTTAGGAGACCTCAACTACCACCTTGAAAACAAACACAACAACAACACCACCACCCTTCTGGACAACCTGGCCAATCTCGGACTCAAACAACTTGTTGACACCCCCACCCATACAGCCGGACACACGCTAGACCCTATCTTCGCCTCCAGCAAGCATATCTCCTTCGACCGCACCACAGCTCTCCACTGGACGGACCACAGCTGTGTTCACTTCAGCTACAAAACCACCCTGAACCACAACCGCCCACAACCTATTCCTCGGAGAAACTGGAACAAAGCCACCTCCGACCAACTCCTCACTTCACTCAACCAAAACCCTCCCACCCTCCCACTGGACCCAAACCAAGCAGCCACCAATCTCAAGCAATGGATCACCCACAGCGCTGACGAATTAGCACCCCTGAAAAAGCACCAAATCAAATCATCCAGCATTAAGGCTCCCTGGTTCAATGATGACCTTAAAAAATGCAAGAAGCTATGCCGCACCCTGGAGAAATCATGGAGAAAAAACCCAACCGCCGATAACATGACCACCCTCAAGGCAGCCACCCGCAAACACCACCAACTGATTCGTTCCGCCAAGAAATCAGCATTCAAAGATCGCCTCGACAACAACACTCACAACAGCAAGGAACTCTTCAACATCGTCAAAGAATTCACCAACCCCACCGCAGCATCTAACGACATCACTCCCTCCCAAGACCTCTGCGATGCGTTATCCTCCTTCTTCTACAACAAAATTGCCGACATCCACAACAGCTTCGAGAATACTCCCAGCGATCAACGCTCCCCCCCCCCCAGATCCCACTCCGCCAACTAACAACCTTAGCGCATGGAACCCAATCACCACTGAAGACACCATCCGCCTAATGAACTCAATCCACTCTGGCTCGCCAACCGACCCCTGCCCCCACCACATCTTCAACAAAGCTGACTCCATCATCGCACCCCATCTCCGTGATGTCATCAACTGCTCGTTCAACTCTGCCACCTTTCCAGAAAGCTGGAAACACGCCGAACTCAGCGCCCTTCTGAAGAAACCCAGAGCAGACCCCTCCGAACTAAAAAACTACCGACCCATATTCCTTCTCCCATTCCCGGCCAAAGTCATTGAGAAAGCCGTCAACAACCAGCTCGCCGCCTTCCTTGAATCCAACAACTCCCTCGATCCATCTCAATCCGGGTTTCGAGCCAAACACAGCACCGAAACCGCCCTCATTGCAGCGACTGACGATATCCGAACACTACTAGACAAAGGAGAAACAGTGGCCCTCATTCTACTCGACCTCTCCGCCGCTTTCGACACAGTCTGCCACAGCACCCTTATACAACGCCTCAGCAACATTGGCATACAAGGAAAAGCCCTGGACTGGATCATCTTATTCCTCACTGGAAGAACCCAAAGAGTCCAACTTCCCCCATTCAACTCAGAGTCCACCGAAGTCATCTGTGGCGTACCACAAGGATCCTCACTCAGTCCCACCCTCTTCAACGTTTACATGAGCCCACTCGCTTCCATCGCGCGTCAACACAACCTCAACATCATCTCGTACGCCGACGACACCCAGTTAATCCTTTCCCTCACCAAAGACCCTAACACCGCCAAAACCAATCTTCACGAAGGCATGAAAGAAGTAGCCGATTGGATGAAAGATAGCCGCCTAAAACTTAACTCAGACAAAACGGAGGTGCTCATCCTTGGAACTTCCCCCTCTGCCTGGGACGACTCTTGGTGGCCTTCCACTCTGGGCACAGCACCCACACCCACAGATCACGCACGCAACCTTGGCTTCATCCTAGACTCCTCTTTCTCGATGTCCAGACAAGTCAACGCAGTCTCATCCTGCTTCAACGTACTCCGCACCCTCAAAAAGATCTTCTGCTGGATCCCCCTCGAGACTAGAAAGACTGTCACCCACGCACTGGTCACGAGTCGACTGGACTATGGTAACACACTATACGCCGGAATCTCAGCAAAATTACAGAAAAAACTCCAACGCATCCAAAACGCATCAGCAAGACTCATACTGGACATTCCTCGACAAGATCACATCTCCGGTCACCTAAAAGACCTCCACTGGCTTCCCGTCAACAAAAGAATTACGTTCCGTCTTCTCACCCACGCACACAAGGCCCTCTACAACCTAGGACCCGAATGCCTCAACACTCGACTGTCCTTCTACAAACCCACCCGCCAACTAAGATCGTCCAACCAAGCCCTCGCCGCAGTCCCGCGCATCCGTAGATCCACCATGGGTAGCAGATCCTTCTCCTTCCTAGCTGCCAAGACCTGGAACTCACTCCCCACTCACCTCCGCCTTACTCAAAACCACGTCTCATTCAGAAAAGAACTTAAAACCTGGCTTTTCGACAAATAATGGACCCCTTCCCCAAGCGCCTTGAGACCCTCTGGGTGAGTAGTGCGCTATACAAATGCCTGAACTTGAACTTGAACTTGAAAGCATATTCTCAGCTGTGTGGGATGCCAATTTATGTGTTGCGTTCGTTCCTCTGGGTTGAAGTTATGCCCACCTTTTAATACCCAGGTTACTTACTGGTAATCTTCATTACTCCAAGTCCTAGTCTTCCTCACCACATTAATTAAGACATGAGTATTAGACTCCCACAGAAACTCCAAGCAAAATAAAGTTAGCCTATTAGTCTCCCATACCTCCAATATGGCCCCCCACCTTCATCCACCAATAGGATAAAAGGAGGCATCATACACAACAATGGCCTGTAAACAAAGTCATAGAACATGAAGACCCCAACTAAGGGCCAAAAGATTAACTATACTGTGTGGCGAGGAAGACTTGGACTCGGAGTAATGAAGATTACCAGTAAGTAACCGGGGATTCCCTCCTCGTCCGTCTTCCTCGCCACAGTAATTAACACATAAGCAGATACCAAAGCAACATCGGCTTCATGTAGAACAGAAGACAGCCCACACACAGAAGTCAGCAACAACAGTTTTAATGACATACACGGGGCAGAAACAGAATTTCAAGAATCAACAGAACCCAGAACAGAAGTGGCAAAAGCAATGGAAGCACCACCCCCAACCTCAAGCCGGCAATGCGCCATAAAGGTATGAGAAGACAATGTGGACATCCCGCAAATATCCACCATGGACGCCCCATTGAAAGCGGCCCAAGAAACAGCCACAGAACGAATGGACTGCCCCTAAACCAGAGGAGTGAGTACCACGGCTTGGACACCATAAGCCAAGAGGAACGCCTCCTTAAGCCAATGACAGAGTAGAAAGGGAGGGTTTCAAGCCATGTCTAGCCAAACCGAAAGTGACAAACAGACTGTCCATTTTACAGAAAGAAGCAGTGCGGCACAAGTAAATCAACAAAGCACCTTTAACATCCAAAGGATGTAACAGAGACTCCTCCTCAGACTGGGGATCTGTAAAAGAAAACAGGAAGGATCACCTCCGCAGTCCTACGAAAGAAAGAAGCCACCTTAGGCAAAAAAGTAGGGTGCGTCCTCAACAATACCCTATCCTCCAAAATTCGCAAAACTGCAGCAGACCTCAAGAAAGACTCCAATTCACCAACACATCTGCAGAGGCGTTCACCACTAAAAAGACCACTTTCAAGGTCAAAAACTTCAAGTCAACAGACTCCAAGTTCAGAGTGTTGCGGGATCAATAAAGTTTTATCGTCGGTCTTCCATTCATCGTGCTGGAAGGGAATAAGATTGAGAGGGTCACATGTAGGAGACCACCACTCAGCTGTGTGGGATGCCAATTTCTCTGTTGCGTTCGTTCCTCTGGGTTGATGTTATGCCCACCTTTTAATACCCAGGTTACTTACTGGTAATCTTCATTACTCCGAGTCCTAGTCCTCCTAGCCACATTAATTAAGACATGAGTATGAGACTCCCACAGAAACTCCAAGCAAAATAAAGTTAGCCTATTAGTCTCCCAACCCTCCAATATGGCCCCCCCACCTTCATCCACCAATAGGATAAAAGGAGGCACCATACACACCAATGGCCTGTAAACAAAGTCATAGAACATGAAGACCCCAACTAAGGGCTAAAACATTAACTATACTGTGTGGCGAGGAAGAGTTGGACTCGGAGTAATGAAGATTACCAGTAAGTAACCGGGGCATTACCTCCTCGTCCGTCTTCCTCGCCACAGTAATTAACACATAAGCAGATACCAAAGCAACATCGGCTTCATGTAGAACAGAAGACAGCCCACACACAGAAGTCAGCAACAACAGTTTTAATGACACACACATGGGGCAGAAACAGAATTTCAAGAATCAACAGAACCCAGAACAGAAGTGGCAAAAGCAATGGAAGCACCACCCCAAACCTCAAGCCGGCAATGCGCCATAAAGGTATGAGGAGAAGACAATGTGGCCATCCCGCAAATATCCTCCATGGACGCCCCCTTGAAAGCGGCCCAAGAAACAGCCACAGAACGAATGGACTGCTCTTAAACCAGATGAGTGAGAACCCCGGCTTGGACACCATAAGCCAAGAGGAACGCCTCCTTAAGCCAATGACTGAGAGTAGAAAGGGAGGGTTTCAAGCCATGTCTAGCCAAACCGAAAGTGACAAACAGACTGTCCACTTTACAGAAAGAAGCAGTGCGGCACAAGTAAATCAACAAAGCACCTTTAACATCCAAAAGATGTAACAGAGACTCCTCCTCAGACTGGGGATCCGTAAAAGAAAACAGGAAAGATCACCTCCGCAGTCTAACGAAAGAAAGAAGCCACCATAGGCACAAAAGTAGGCTGCGTCCTCAACAATACCCTATCCTCCAAAATTCGCAAAACTGCAGCAGACCTCAAGAAAGACCCCAATTCACCAACACATCTGCAGAGGCGATCACCACTAAAAAGACCACCTTCAAGGTCAAAAACTTCAAGTCAACAGACTCCAAGAGCTCAAAGGGAACCCCTTGTAAAGCTCTCAACACCAAAGGAAGATCCCACGGCGAGGGAGACAACATCGGTTTAGGACGCTGAAAATCCAGTGACCTCAACAGGCGAGCTACCAGAGGCTCAACAGCAACATAAAGGGAACTTCGTAACGCCAGATTAGCCGCCCATTGTTCCTGATGAGTAGAAAGGTCAATCCCAGATCAAAACCCTCATTAAAAAAATCCAGAACATGAGCGGATCAACAACATCAACAGTCTCCCCCTGGCGCAGACACCAACCAGAAACATTTTCTCAATGTTCAGCATAAGCTCTCAAAGTAGAACGATGCTTGGACTGCTGAATGAGGCCTGCTACCACCTGGGACAACCACTCTGGATCAGAGACAGCCATTCAAGAGTCAAGCCTGAAGACTCATGGACTGGAACACTGGGAAGGGAACCTGAGGACCCAATAAAGGATACGGATGAAACAGAAACGTCTAACTCGGATGTACCGCCAACTCCAACAACAGAGGGCGCCGCCAACCTGGGACCACTAGAAGCAACAAAGCCCCGTCCCCCCTGATTTTCTGCAGAACCGACGGAATCAGGGGAACCGGGAGAATGTATACAACAGACCCTGAGGCCACGGGAATGACATCGCAACCACCTTTCAAGCCCTCAGGCAAGGCATAATCATGCAGAACCAAATGACCTTGGCATTGTTCAGAGAGGCAAACAAGTCCACTGTAGGTGACCCAAACCTCCCCGGCAACATCAGGAATGCCCCAGGGTCAGAGACAATAAACCCATGGAGGAAAAAAACCCTGCTCACACAGTCTGCCACCACATTCTCTTTTCCCGGTAGGTAAATGGCAGCAAGGGATGCCAACATTCCCAGCCAAGAGCAAATGACCTGGCTGAGGCAACTGAAGGACCTCACTCTGCAACCCCCCTGATGATTTAAGTGTGGCATGACAACCTGGTTGTCGTTCTGGACCTGCACATGGTGACTCATCAGAAGAGCTGCGAAGGCCAAGAGACCTAAGTGAACCGCATTCAGTTCCCTGTATTTCGAAGAAAAAGACATCAGGGCCCTGGACCACTTGCCTTGGACCAGAGGCTACCCCAGGGTATCTTCCCAGCCCATCAGACTGGCATCTGTTGTCATCACTCGACAAGGAACTACCAGAAACGGATGACCCCTGCATAGGTTCGCCTCGTCCAACCACCACCCTAGATCTTCCTGGGCAGTCACCGGCACCCCGTGACGGAAATCCTGACCACACAGGAGCCAGTGGGTCAAAATATGGTTGACAGTAGGGTACATGTGCAGGTGGGCCCATGGGACCACCATCAAGGAAGCAGACATCAGGCACTGCACGAGGACAGGTCATGGAGAACAATGCACGAACGCTGACATCAGTGCCAATTTTCAGACCTGTGGTAGAAAAACATCCCCAATAAAATCATGAATCGCGCCCGATGTACGTGAGATCCTGAGTCGGATCAAGGCAAGATTTCTTCAGATTCACCAGAAATCCATGGCTCTCAACACTAACAAACCTCCTGGACATGACACTCCACCTCAGGGAAAGAAGAGGCAGAAGTCAAAAGATCCTCCAGGTAAGGAAAAATCGTAATCCCCCGCCCATGCAATAGCCCAATCAGAACAGCCAGCACTTTAGTAAAAACCCAGGGAGGGGAACAAAGACCAAAAGGGAATACCTTGAACTGATAATGACGGCCCAACACACAGAAGCATCAAAATCTTTCGGACTTCCGATGGACCGGGACATGGAGATAAACATCCTGCATGCCAAGGGAAGCCAGAAATTCCCCCTGATTGATCAAGGGAAGAATCAGTTGTAGTGCCACCATCTTGAATTTGACAGGGGGGTAAACCCATTCAGCCACTTCAGATCCAATATAAGCCTGAGGTCTCTGGTATGTTTCTCGACTAGAAAAAGAATGAAATAAACCCAGAGCCCCACCTGTTCTGAGGGCAACGGAACCACAGCACCCTTTTCCACGAGACTCCGAACCCTGGCCAAGAGAGCCTCTCTTCTCATCCCATCCTGAGGACAAGGTGTGATTCGAAATGGTTCACAAAGAGAGGCAGGCAACCCACCACCTGCACCCGGTTCACAGCCATATAGTCAGGGTTTTGAAGAGGCAGAAGAAGCCGTAGGAAACTGGGACTTGTCAGCAGACGGAGCACCCTAGCCACACCCCCTTCCACAAAAGGGCTGGTGAGCCCTCCCTTGCTGAGCCAGATCAAAGGCCCTCCGAGCACCAAAGAACCGGGGCCAGGCTGACGCCTCCGGAACCAGAAGCTTGTGATCCTCCGCAACCTTCTTAACCATATCTTCCAAAGGAGGCCCAAAGAGTTTCACCCCTGAAAATGGAATCTTCATCAACAAACCCTTCTGAACTGCATCAACCTTCCAAGAACGCAACCACATCTGGCAGCAATCCGCAACAAAGGAGCCTGCCATAGATGCCACCGCCCCCCCTAAGGAATCAAAAGAAATGTCGGAAGGGAGCCGCACCTGTTGCTCCATCTGAGGGAGAGTTGGAGAAATGTCCTCGCCCTCGTCCATCATTCCGCCAAAGATTGGAAGTCTTTCTTCAAAGACTGAATAGTATAAGAGGAATAGGCTGCAGCCCTAATAACAAAAGTAGAAGCAGCAAAAGTGCATTTCACAGCTGTATCTAACTTCTTATCCACAGGGTCGGCCGGCAGAAGCATCCTCCGAAATATTAGAGCCCTGGGAGGTCATCCCACCCATCAAAGAATCTACCTTAACAGGAGCAGGAAACGTATCCGCAAAGTCCTGCAAGGGATAACGTCTCGCCAGAAACCGAGGAAATCCATGTTTATCAACATCCTTCCACTCATTCTCCAAAACCTTAATAACCGAAGAGTGAATAGGCAATAATTCTAGTTCTTCCTTTTGATATTGAGAAAAGAAATCAGTGTCTTCCTTAGCCACTCCTGATTAAGGAAACAACAGATTAGAGCGAATGTATTGCAGGACGTCCCTTAAATCTGAACCCTGTACAAAACACCCTTTAATTTCTACATCCTCCTCCCTGTCAGAGTCATGGGAGGTACCAGGATCCATCCTCGATTTTTTAGGAGGAACAGTCTCCCTGTCCTGAAAGGAAGCAGACACAGCAGCCTGAATCATCTGCTGAATAACTGCCAATGAAGGCAGAGGCTCTGAAGGCTCAACCTCTTCCACATTATGGGATTTCCCCAGTGCCTTGCCACCTGACTCCATAGCAGTGCACCCTATACCACTGTAGTACTCACAGGAAGAAACAACCCTGATCCTGCAAACACACCACGTTAAAAAAAAACCAAGGTTGCCAGGGAAACACACCCACAATGCACCGTGACGGCCGCCAGAAAATCCTAAGCGTGCAAGCTACCCAACTAACAAGAAAATACCTCCCGGGCTGCCCGCCACCGGGAACCGGCACCTGCATCTAGCCACACCTCCGACAGGAAGCAGAAGACTAAAAAGACGGGATCGGACCCCGCTGACCCATATGGCTGGAGAAAACCCAGGAGAAACAAGGTGAGCACAACAATGAAAAGAATCGAAACTTGGAACCAGACAGGGAAATCTGGTCAACAGTAAACTAACTAAGACCAAGACCGCACACCACAGGCGATATCCGCTCAGGCAGGACAAACCTGGCCTGGTGCATATTACGTAATGCACATTAGGCGGCCTCAGAAACATGCGGAAACTGCGCTCCCTGGCAGTCCGCTAAAGCAGGACACAGGGAGTGTGTGTGCAACTGACAAAAAAAACACAGAGGTCGCACCAGCATGCATAGCACACCTCGACCCCCAGGGACACCATGAGTCTGCTGGAGCAGGATCTTGATCCCACTTACCGCAAAAACTGGAAACAGCACTCGGAGTAGTGCAGAAACAAACAAAAAAGGTCGTTGGTGTGAATGGTGCCTCCTTTTATTCAATTGGTGGATGAAGGTGGGGGGCCATGTTGGAGGGATGGAAGAGTAGTAGGCTAACTTATTTTGCTTGGAGTTTCTGTGGGAGCCGAATGCTCATGTGTTAATTACTGTGGCGAGGAATACGGAAGAGGAGGTAATGTGTTTTACACAAAGACAGTGCTGGAATACAGTGAGAACTAGCCAGATTACACTTCCAATAACTATTACCGAAGCAGATCCGGGCCAGCCTCACTGAATCTTCTCAAACGGGTCCCAGTGCTATGTGCTGACACAAGAGTACACTCTGGGGTGGCATATACTTTGTTTGCTTCACCTTGCAAAGCTGTGCCCTGCAGTAAAGGACTCACTTTGGGGAAAATCGCCAATTCCTTTTGTCCGAGTTGTGTGTTCTGCTATGAACCGTATAACTCCATACTGGACTATGGTAACGTCCTGTACCTGGGGGCCCCAGCTTCTGTCATTCACAGGCTACAGTGCGCCCAGAACGCTGCGGCAAGAATCCTTACTGGAACTAAGTCAAGATGTTCGGCTACTCCTGCCCTCAGAAGCCTACACTGGCTACCAGTCAAACAAAGGATTATTTTTAAGGCCCTATGCATCTCGCATAAGTTAATGCATGACAGAGGCCCCCCGATTTTGAGACCCCTGATCAAATTCCATCAGTCTAACAAACAACTTAGATCAGACTCCCTTTCCCTCGCGAGCATTCCTAGAATAAAAAAGGCCCGTTCTGGTGGACGTTTGTTCTCCTATAACGCCCCTAAACTGTGGAACACCCTCCCCCTCGCCTTACGGAGAGAACACAACCTCCTGGCTTTCCGGAGACTACTAAAAACATGGCTCTTCCCCTAACCCCTCCGCCTCTTTCTTCCGTCCTTTCCCTCTGGACTCCGGTCATGTCAGCGCTGGGACGCCCCAGGGTAGCTATGCGCTCTACAAATCCCTAACTCAACTCAACTCAACTCAACCGCAGGAGGTCAAATGGAGCAGCCCAACTAAATATTGTCAAGAATTATAGAGAAGCTTAAACATTGTTTTGGTTCATGTGCTCTTTATCAGTAAGAACGTGTGACTTGCAGGAATATCAGGTACGAGTGTTTGTGTAAGCATACAATACATAGGAACGTATTACAAGCACTCTAGTGTCTAATGTCATAATTATCACTCCCATGAAAATCCAACACCAAGGTGCTCGAAATTTATTAGATGTGATAATTATCATCAACTCTCCAGGCTTTTTTGTGTTCAAATATTTTATTGTATTTGAGGACAAGAAGGGTATACAATTGAAGATTACTGTGATACAATGTGCATGAAATTGTATAAAGCGCACATGACAACAGAGTGAGTATCTGTAATGTAGGGATCTCCCCCAATGAGGACGCTGCAACGTTGATTAGGTTAACTGTATTTATTAATTAAATCCGCCCTAAAGAGCGCCGAGCTGCAGCCGCTCTATGTCGGCTATTTCGCGCTGCTCTGCCGGGCTGCGCGCGCATCCCTGAATATGGCCGCCGCACGTCACGTCTGTACGTGACGTGCATCAACTAGACTGCGCCGCTACATATCTCCCCTTTTTTCCCAACAAACATTTAAACTCACTGTCCGTCGCACATATCAAAGTCTCGAAATCTTGCCGGCTTAACCACCGCCCTACCGCTCCGTGTGAGTCTCGGGGGGTCAGGCGGAATCACTCTTTCCTGCGCCTCTTCGCTCCTTCCTCCACTCTCCAGCGCGGTCGCGCCTCCATCTCGCCTGCTCATTCCCGCTTCACTAACTAGTCCTTGATCGCCATAGTCTATTCTCTCTCCTTGCTGTGCTCCTCGGCTCACCTCCAACTCTCGTTTGGTCGTTCTTGTTCCTGAGACCCTTCTTCTCCATCTCCCGGGTCTTCTCCACCTCGGTTCCATCCTTGCACTCCGTGGCACCTAGCCATGCGATCCTGTGACCACACGTTGCCATCACTCAGTAAAGCCGCTCTGCCCCTCACTTCCTTGACTTGCAGGGGCTTGCTGTATTTACTCTCTCCCTTCCTCCTTAGCGTGGCCAATTTTACTCGCACCCATTCCCCTTTCTCCAGCTCGGTCTCCTTCACATTTCTCCGGGTGTTGTAGTGTCTAGAGTAAACGGCCTGTGCTTTCTCCAGGTTGGCTCGCACAACCGCAGGGGACCATTCACTTGTAATGATTTTTTCCTTCCACACGCTGTTGTCCCGGGTGAATGGTTCGCGGCCTCTCATTATTTGAAAAGGGCTGTACCCTGTTCCTGTGGGGGTGATCCTGTACGCCCACACCATGCGTTCAATCTCTCTTTCCCAGTCCTGTTGTTGGAGATGGCTGCCTGCACTGAACCCATCACCACTCTGTTAAATCGCTCCACAAGTCCATTCCCAGCCGGGTGGTATATGGGCGTGTGCTTTGCCAGAATACCGTTCCTTTGCATAAAGTTACTCCATTTCTCTGATCTGAATTGGGGGCCATTGTCGCTTAGGATGGACTTCGGGATGCCTACCCTCACAAACGTGTCCGCCAGGAACTTTATGATGGTCTCAGTGTCCATTGCCTCATCTATTTTCAGCTCAAGCCCTTTTGAGTACCTATCCACCATGACACACACATACTTCTGGACTCCATGCCCATCCAGGATAGGGCCCAGTATATCCACTGACAACTCCTCCCACGGATTCCTTGGGGGGTCAAATTTGCCAAGGGCTGGGTGGAGTGGTTTGAGCGTTTTGTCTGCCCTTTGGCACTGTGGGCAGTCTCTAACGTGCCTCTCGGCCCTTACGTCCATCCCTGGCCACCAGTAGTTTTGCTTGGCCCTTAGTTTCAGTTTTCCTATCCCCAAGTGCCCCTCGTGAAGCATGTCCAATAGTTTGGGGATGATTTCTGCTGGGGGGATGACTTTCTCCCCTCTGTATACAAACACTCCTTGGTCGTCCATCGACAACTCTTCTCTGACTTCGAAGTAAGGGTTGAGTCCTCCTTGGGTTAGTCTCTTCTCCGGCCACCCCTTTGTGATGTAGGATTTTACTTCCTCAAGGACTTGATCTTTCCCGTAGGCCTGCCTCCATTCCTGATGTCCAATGGTTTTCTCTTGGTCTTCCATGAGGGCCACCATTTCTTCTGCCCCTGCTTGGTCCTCTCCAGTCTGATCCATAGCTGCCGCTCTACTCAGGTAGTCTGCCACCTTGTTCCTGCTGCCGGGGATGTGTTCAACGTCGTATCTGAATTCTAGCAACTTGAGGGTCATCTTTGAGATCCGCGGCGTGGCACTAGCGTGTCCGCTGGACGTCAACACTTTCAGTAAGGGTTTGTGATCCGTGTGCCCCACAAGAACTGTCTGAACCGGGTCATGGCCCATACGACCGCCAGCATCTCCTTTTCAATTACACTGTACTTCTTCTCGGTCTCACTGAGCGTGCGGGATGCAAAACTGATCGTTTCCATCTTCCCTTGACCTCGATCTTGCATAAGGACGGCGCCCAGTCCCTTGTCGCTGGCATCCGTGGTTAGTACCGTGGTTCCTTGGGGGTCATATCCTTGGAGTGGGACTGCTCCGGCCACCTCTTTCTTGACGATCTCGAATTCACCTTGCGCCGCCTCCGACCAGCAGAATTCCGTGTTGTCTCGTGTCAGCTGCCTCATGTGATGGGTTTTGGATGCGAAGTGCTGCACGAACTTACTGTAATATTCCGCCATTCCCAGGAACGAGCAGACTTCTTCTTTGTTGGAGGGCGGTGGCGCATCGCAGATGGCTCTCACATTGTCTGTTTTCGGGGTAACTCCTCGCACCCCTATCTCATGCCCCAGGTACGTGACGGACTCCATTCCTATCCGGCACTTGGTCCATTCGGCAGTGAGACCCTTATTCTCGAGGATCTTTAACACCTTTCCAAGTTTGTCGTCGTGATCCGGCCTGTCTCGCCCCATTACCAGGATGTCGTCCTGAAAATATTGGACTCCTTCAGTGTCTTTGAACAGTTGGTGCATCAATTTTTGGAACACCGCAGCCGCCGAGGCTAGCCCGAACGGCATGCGGCGGAACTGGTAGCACCCGAATGGGGTGATGAAGGAAGTGAGCTTTCGGCTTTCCGGATGTAGGGCGATCTGGTGGTAGGCGGAGGTCAAGTCTATTGTGGAATACCATTTGACTCCCCTGGTTCTGGCCAACATTTCCTCGATCCGGGGCAAGGGGAACTTTTCCACCACTATGCTCTTGTTCAACTCGCGTAGGTCGACACACAGTCTGATCTTCCCGCTTGGCTTCTTCACTACCACTAGGGGTGCGAGCCACTCCGCGCACGTGATAGGTTCTATGATCCCTTTCCTTTCTAGATCCTGTAGTTCTTCCTGCACTGCGTCCCTCACCGCCAGAGGTACATTCCTCACTTTGTGGGCGACCAGTACTGCATTGTTCTTCAGGACTATCTTGTGCGCGAATTTTTCCATCCTTCCGACTGTGCCTCCGAACACCTTGGGGTACTCTTCTTTCCATTTGTCTAAGTCAGGCCAGGTTCCCGGTTCTGTGAGTAGTATCTGTTCCTTGCCCCCTGGGTCCAGCTTGATGCCCAGGTCTCCTTGATCGAGCCATCCTAGGACCGAGGGTCCTCTCTCAGATATGTACAGTTTGCAAAAGGCTGACCGGCCTCTGAACTTAAACTCTAATGGTCTGAAACCTGCCATGGGAATGCGGTCCCCGTTGTACGTCACTGGGCGGATGTCCAACTTCTCCAGCTCTGGGCCTAAGTGTGGTGCAAAAGTCTCCTCCCACACCGCTCTTTGGATGATGGTGTAGGGTGAGCCGGTGTCAGCCACGACCTTTATCTGTATTCCGCCAATCAGCATCTCCAGGACAGGTTTCATCATTCTCTTGCCGTCAACGTTCAACACCTGGCCATCCACGCTTAGTTCTTGATCTTCTATGTAGATGATTGTGACGACGTCTTCCTCTGCGCCCTCCTCTTGTTCTTCGTCGTCCTGTCCGACATACTTCACCATGCTCTTCGAGGACTTCCTCCGACACACCTTCTCATAGTGGCCCACTATGCCGCAGTACAAACATTTGGCGCGGAACGCTGGGCACTTCCTGTCGTGCGCCTCATGCGACCAGCTCCCGCACCGATAGCATGGTTTCTTGCTACTTCCCGCTTGTCTCCCTGGAGGGCCTGGGTTGCCTTGCCATTTGTTGGGTCCCTTAGCCGCCGAACCCTTGTTCTTGTAATCCCTACGGGGCTCTTCCTCGCCTATTCTGTTCACCATGGCGTTGGGGGCTGTCTCTTTCCTCGTTGCTTCCGCACACCTGCGCGCCAGTTCTGCCCTTTTGACTATTACCATCACCTCCTTTAGGGTGGTGTCCCCACTGGCCCACAACTTGTCCTGCACCGATGTGCACGTGGTATGCATCACCACTTGGTCTTTGATGAACTCCTCTTCCCAATTATCATACTTGCACGTGGCCGCTAGTCGCTTCAAAGCCGCAACATATTCCTCAACTGTCTCTCCCGGGCGTTGTTTCCTTTGCTGAAAATTGAACCTGTCCACTGAAACACACACCGCCGGCCTATAGTGCTCATTCAGGTCTTCGATGGCGTGGGCATACACGTCCCCGTCGGTGCTTCCTCTTTCTTTTGGCACTAGGCTTTTGTAAATTCTCAGGCCTTCTGGGCCCAGGTTGAGCAATAATATGCGTTTCTTCCTCTTGGGATTGAATTGTTCTTCACTCTCATCCTCCAAGACTCCTATGAAATTATCGATGTATTCCCTCCAATCTTCCCACTTCATAAGTGGTTCTCCTGGTCTGGGCAGGAACTGCACTGGCGCCATCGCGTATCCCGCCTGCGCACACATTTTCTCGCTCTTGATCGTGGGATGTGCGCTCGCTTGGCCTCTGGGACTTCCTGGCGTGTTGTCCTGTTCTTCCTTGTCTGTTTGCGCTTGGGGAGTACCTTCGGCCGCCCCCTCGATCTTGTCTGGGGGATCCAGCGCGGTCCTCCCTGTCTGGAGGGTAGCAGCGTGCTCAGGCGTGCTATGCTTAGTGCCTGTGGGGCTTGGGCCACCCCTTCGGGCTGGTAAGTGCCTCCCCTGGGCTGTGCTGTGCTCTGCCACGCTCTTTAGGGTGTTGTACCTGTGTGGGGGGCTGCTGGTCACTTCTCGACC
Source organism: Lissotriton helveticus (assembly GCF_964261635.1). Lineage (NCBI taxonomy): Eukaryota > Metazoa > Chordata > Amphibia > Caudata > Salamandridae > Lissotriton > Lissotriton helveticus. Next base: position 428,536,576 of record NC_136071.1, read on the forward strand.
GCCTGCTCCTCCTGGCGCCAGGTGTCTCTTGGTCTTGTTCCTTGCTGCGTGCCCTCTAGCCACCTGTAGGTGCTGTTTTCTCGGTGGCCTGGTTCTGTTCAGGGGGTGGGGGGGTCTAACATCCCACCCTCGTCGCCATTGTAATGTAGGGATCTCCCCCAATGAGGACGCTGCAACGTTGATTAGATTAACTGTATTTATTAATTAAATCCGCCCTAAAGAGCGCCGAGCTGCAGCCGCTTTATGTCGGCTATTTCGCGCTGCTCTGCCGGGCTGCGCGCGCATCCCTGAATATGGCCGCCGCACGTCACGTCTGTACGTGACGTGCATCAACTAGACTGCGCCGCTACAGTATCATACAATAATAGTCACAATAGAATATCAAGTAAAGAAAATCAGGCTTAATAATGAAGAATACGTGGAGCAAGACTATCATATACTTGCTACACGGTAGATTTCTGCAAAGTGCAAATTTCCTCTAGAACATTCAGATGACTATACAAAAAATATTGTAAGAATTGCAGCCACAAAGCAACCACACGGAGCAATATTATAACGTGCAACAAAATAAGTATCGCGTTAGAAAAGACATATCAGAAAGGGAGAAGAAAGATAGGAGGAAAAGAAAGAAGAGAAGGCTGAGAGAGGAAGTGGGGGAAGGAAGTTGGATACAGGGATATCTTCTCCATCTATATCATATTAAGTCCTAGGGATGAGACCCAAAAGGATGTTGAGCCGTCAGGCCCTGAGAGCTTAGTTCCACATAGTTATCCAAGGAGTGCCAAACAGAGCTAGTAATAGAAAGCGTAAATTGTTTGCCTGAGATGAGTGTATGTAATCCTCGAAGATATGAGACCCAAGCCTACCACATGTGGTATGATATGTGTTGAAAAGATTTCCATTCTGAGAGTATGATTTTGACTGCAATGGTTAATAGTTTAAGTACAGCAATGCTAAGTCCATAGTGTCAAGAGTCAGGGGGGATGATGAGGCTTAAGGACCCAGCATAATCATAGGAAATGAAAGGTTAATGGGTATATTAAACATTATAGACAAGTGTTACTTATAAGCGTCCAATATGAGTCTAATAAAGTGCATTTAAAGAACATTTGTTGATATGTGCCACTTTCTAAATTGCAATTCCAACAGATGTCTGTTTCTCGTAAATGTAATATGTGTAGGCGAGCGTGGGTCCAGTGGAAGAGGTTCATTGTGAAGAATTTTGATTGAATGAGCGATGAGGCAACTTTATAACATATAGAGGATTTTTGATGAAATGCCAAGTGACATGAAAGATGTGTTGATAGACCTCTTTATCGAAATGTTTTGACCCTTTGGCACAGGAAACTAGGCTGCGGGAAATAAGGAAAAGAAAAAAAATGTAGATTTTAGATGCTATATGTCCCAATTGTTGCCAGAAGCCAAGATGCGTGGCTAGTACAGAATTAACAGAGAGGACTAGCTTAGATAGCTTAACTTCGATTTTTAAAAATATATAGAAGTCCATATTATTGAGATTATATTTTCTCGACAGGGTTAAGAAGGGAAGTAGATCTGAAATGATATGCTGAGAGTGTATAGGTGTACATTTTGATAGTGTGCAGAGAGAGGATGCACTAATAGGAGAGCACAGTTCTTGTTCAATGGATATCTAAGGAGGAGTATGAGGGGAGTCTGGAAGAAACCAGGTAGCCCCTTGGGCTGCAAAAAAAGCAGAATGGTATAATTTCCAATTCAGGAGACTACAACCACCTGAAGAGAACAGTTTCCTAAGACACGTATAGGAGATCCTTGGCCTCTTGTCACTCCATAGAAACCTAGAAGTGAGTTTGTCACGCTTTTGGAAGAAAGAGGAGGATAGATTTAGGGGGAGCATGGAAGAGAAGAAATTAACTATTGGGGTAATCATCAGTTTAAGAGACTGTAGTCTCCCCCACCAAGAAATATATTTAGGTGACCAGGTTGTGAAGAGATCCTTCATTTTATTGATAGTGTGAGATTCGTTAAAAAGAACTGTGCCCGTGAGATCTTTGCAAAACCAAATCTCCTAATATTTGAGGCTTGTGGATTTTCACATAAGTCCAGAGACGCCCACTTGAGAAGGGAGGCAAAGTGGACTTAAAGGGAACACTTCAGTTTTGTCTTTATTAAGGGTATAGCCAGAGACTCCTGAAAATCCATGTATAATGTTAAGTATAGAACGGATTGCTGAATCAACATCTCCTAAAAAGAGAAGGACATCATCTGCGTATGCAGCTGTCTTAAATGTGTGTGCACCAAATTGGAGGCCTTTGATACCCAAGTCTGCATTCAAAAGACTAAGTAATGGGTTAATGGATAGAAGAAAGAGTAAAGGTGAGAGGGGACATCCTTGTCTCGTTCCTTGGTGGAGGTCAAAATAGGGGGAGGTTGAACCATTAATTCTAATATTAGCTTTAGGGTTGGCATACAGCACCATAACCATGTTGATAAAGGAGTTACCGAGATTGTGTGACTCCAGAACCGCATATAAATCAGACCAAGACACTATGTCAAACGTCTTCTCCGCATCGAGAGCAATCCCCACCGTCGGCAATGAAGAAAGTCGAGCCTTCTCCAAGATATGACAGACAGTGCGAATGTTATCCCTTGCAAGACTACATTGACAAAGCCCGTCTGTGAGTTATGGATGAGTTTAGGAATGTGACTTTCCAGTCTATTTGCTAGGATTTTTGCCGAGATTTTTGCCTCCATGTTCAATAAGAAAATGGGGTGGAAAATGTTTAGGTCCGAATGATCCTTACCCTCCTTGAGTGTAACTATAATAGTAGGTTTGGCGGCCGTACCTGAGACCTTACCCGATAAAACATAATGATCAACAAGCATTTGCAATGCAATAGGTCTCGCATTAGGAAAGTTTTAGCTATTGGTCTTGTAAATGACACATTTTTTATTTATGTGTTGGTTTTGAAAATAGTGAAATTAATAGCTTTGTCATTTACAATGCCAATACTTTTATCTTTTGCAAATGTGACACCTATAGCGTTTGTAAAGCAACATGTTTTGTATTTACGTGACTTAGATGTATTGATATTAAAAATAACAATGGCTTTTATTTTTTTTTAAATTATTAATACTTAAATAAAAGTTATTGTAATTTATAATGGCAATAGCTTAAACTTTTGTAAATAACTTTTCTGAAGATTATGTTCAGTGTATTTTATTGTGACGAAAATCCAAGAACAGAAGTGAAATATTACCATCTTTTTGTGACATTTGTAATAAAGCTTGAAACATTGAGAGAAAATATTTGAACCAGTTGTTGTTGAATGGTTGCACAGATTGATACTGTGGTGGCGCTGAGTGATGTTGTGGTGGCGACGAGTGATGCTGTGGCGTTCAGTGATGCTGTGGTAGCGCATAGTGATGTTGTGGTGCCCCTGAGTGATGCTGTGGTGCCCCTGAGTGATGCTGTGGTGGTGCCATAGATTGAGTGAGGGCGATAGATAGCTAGAGGGAGGGCGAAAGATAGATAGAGTGAGGGCGATAGATAGAGGGAGGGCGATAGATAGATAGAGGGAGGGCGATAGATAGATAGAAGGAGGGCAATAGATAGAGGGAGGGCGATAGATAGAGGGAAGGCGATAGATAGATAGAGGGAGGGCAATAGATAGATAGAGGGAGGGCAACAGATAGATAGAGGGAGGGCGATAGGGTGTGTGGGTGTGAGGGGGTGTGAGGGTGTGAGGGAGGGTGAGGGTGTGAGTGTGAGTGAGGGTGTGAGGATGTGAGGGTGTGTGATGGTGAGGAGGTGTGAGGGTGAGTGAGGATGAGGGGGGAGGGTGTGAGGGTGTGTGAGGGTGTGAGGGTGTGTGAGGGTGTGAAGGTGGGTGAGGGTGTGAGGGTGTGTGAGGGTGTGTGAGGATGAGGGGGTGAGGGGGTGTGAGGGGGTGACGGTGAGTGAAGGTGAGTGAGGGTGTGTGAGGGTGTGTGAGGGTGGGTGAGGGTGTGAGTGAGGGTGTGAGGGTGTGAGTGAGGGTGTGAGGATGTGAGGGTGTGTGATGGTGAGGAGGTGTGAGGGTGAGTGAGGGTGGGTGAGTGTGTGAGGGTGAGTGAGGGTGAGAGGGTGTGTGAGGGTGAGTGAGGGTTGGTGAGGGTGTGAGGGTGGGTGAGGGTGTGAGGGTGAGTGAGGTTGTGTGAGGGTTAGGGTGTGTGAGGGGTGAAGGTGAGTGAGGGTGAGTGTGGGTGTGAGGAATGTGAGGGCGAGGGGTGTGTGAGTGAGGGTGTGTGAGGATGAGGGGGTGAGGGTGAGGGGGTTTGAGGGTGTGAAGGTGAGTGATGGTGTGTGAGGGTGGGTGAGGGTGTGATGGTGAGGAGGTGTGAGGGTGAGTGAGGATGAGGGGGTGAGGGTGTGAGGGTGAGGGGGTGTGAAGGTGAGTGAGGGTGTGTGAGGGTGGGTGAGGGTGTGAGGGTGGGTGAGGATGAGGGTGTGAGTGAGGGTGTGAGGATGTGAGGGTGTGTGATGGTGAGGAGATGTGAGGGTGAGTGGGGATGAGGGGGTGAGGGGGTGAGGGTGTGAGGGTGAGGGGGTGTGAGGGTGTGAAGGTGAGTGAGGGTGTGTGAGGGTGGGTGAGGGTGTGAGGGTGGGTGAGGGTGTGAGGATGTGAGGGTGTGTGATGGTGAGGAGGTGTGAGGTGAGTGAGGATGAGGGGGTGAGGGTGTTAGGGTGTGTGAGGGTGTGAAGGTGGGTGAGTGTGTGAGGGTGGGTGAGGGTGTGAGTGAGGGTGTGAGGATGTGAGATGGTGAGGAGGTTTGAGGGTGAGTGAGGGTGGGTGAGGGTGTGAGGGTGAGTGAGTGTGAGAGGGTGTGAGGGAGGGGGTGTGAGGGAGGGGGAGTGAGGGTGGGTGAGGGTGTGAGGGTGAGGGAATGTGAGGGTGTGAGGGTGAGTGATGGTCTGTGAGGGTGAGGGGGTGAGGGTGAGTGAGGGTGTGTGAGGGTGAGGGTGTGTGAGGGGTGAAGGTGAGTGAGGGTGTGAGGGTGAGTGAGGGTGTGAGGGTGAGGGTGGTGAGGGTGAGTGAGGGTGTGTGAGGATGAGGGGGTGAGGGTGTGAGGGTGAGGGGGTGTGAGGGTGTGAAGGTGAGTGAGGGTGTGTGAGGGTGGGGGTGTGAGCGAGGGTGTGAGGATGTGAGGGTGTGTGATGGTGAGGAGGTGTGAGGGTGAGTGAGGGTGGGTGAGGGTGTGAGGGTGAGTGAGGGTGAGAGGGTGTGAGGCCTGCAGTTTTGGCCTGCAGGTGGCGATAGGCGACCAAGTCCAGAAATTAGTTTCACATCACAGGAGGGGGATAAAAGTTTGCGGCATTTAAAAACCAGTGCCTTACATAATGTCATCGACTTTCACTTAAAATAGTCACTCTCAGTGAGAGACGGCTAGATTCCATGTGCGTCAAGAGGGCCTGTAAGCTGACATCACAGGGTGTGGATAGAGGGGAGGGTGTAAGCAGGGAGGGAGAGCGAGAGCAGGGAGATGAGAGAAGAGTTGAAGAGAAAGGCAGAGGGGAAAAGAAATGGTATTGAGAGGCGGTCGATATAAAGCAGAGAAGAGAGAAACAAAGGGGCAATATGTAGGAAAGAGGGGAGGGGGAGAGAGTGCGTAACAGCGAGAGCCTGACTAAAAGTAGAGAAAGGGAGTAGGTGGGAGAGACAGGGTCTGAATGTAAAAGAGAGGATGGTGGCGAGGGAGAAAGTCTGGGACAGATCGGTAGAGGAAATGGGGCGAAGTGAGAGGCGTGAGCGAGGCTAGAGAGAGTGGTAGGGAGAGACCGGATAAAGAGGCTGCAGAATGGAGGGGTTAGCGGTACAGGAAGGGGGGTAGGGAGAGTACCAGGAGGAAAATAACTCCATGGGCAATCCCGAGTTTATTGCCAATGTGTTTGATATGTTCATGTCTGGAGAGTGTCGCTCCGTGTTTATTTACAGCGCTGCGAAGATGAACCAAACATAGGCGCATAATACGTTTCTGGCGTTTTGTTTGGGGGGTGGTGGGGGAGCGTTGCCCTCAGACAGCTGGTTCAGTCCCGGAGACCCTTTGATTGGCGCCTCTACCTCAAACCCAGCAAGGAGAGGCCTGGGCTGCCGTGTGTTCACAAGAGCCGATCTGCACATGCACAGGGTCTATTCAAGGGACGCCCAAAGGAAGGGGAGGGGGGGTTGGAAGACATTACCTGCTGCCCCTACTGATAAATAAAGATTGGAGTTGTTTTGTATTTAGTTAACTGCAATGCAGTATTTTGGCGGTACTAACGATGCTACTGTTGTGTGCTTTCACATAACATGTTATCCAGGGGTCGGTGAGTGGAGGCTGTGAAAGTGAAAGTACCGCCGGCCGTACGGACGTGGGCAGGGAATAATTAGGGGAAGAGAAATGCTGCTGGTGGCAATGAAGCAGGGGGCGGGGCAGCGGAACCCTTTGATGTAGCTCACGGCATGGCGGCCGTGAAAGTGCAAGCAATTAGGGGGGAGGAGAAGTGAGGCCAGCGCGCACTGCGCACACTGGGAAGCCTGTGGGAGGGAGGCTGATGGCTTTGATGTGGGGAAATGCGCGTGCTTGTGTTCACGTGATTTCACGTGAACTGTTTGAAATCCGCCCGATGGTTTGAGAACTTATTTTGCACACTAAAATTTTCCCCTATCCATTCCTGCGGAATGGGATAGGCTCGACCTAAAAATATTTTGAATGTACTTAATGATCGAAGTAGTAAAAGTCTTTCCCTGAGCGATGGCTTTAATTGCTCTAATAATCTCCTCCGTTTCAATTGGTCGACGCAGATTTAATTTGTCTTCTTCCTACACTGTAGACATGGGGAGTGAGTCAGGAAACCTCTGACTGGCTGATTTAACTCAAGTCTTTTGCGGGGTATATAGATTTCCATAGAAGTCTCTAAATACTGCAAGGATTTCGTGGCTGTGGAATTTTTTCTAACCATCCTTATCCGTAATATGAGTAATTAGCGTAGTATTGGTATTTCTATATTTGAGCAAGGATGCTAATGATTTACCGGCCCTATTATGTAATAGTAGTTGGCGAGATTTTGGGGCGTGAACCTCCAGGAAAGCTCTTCTACTGATTATGGAGTTGAATGAGTACTTTAATTGTTTTATATCTTGGAGAAGCGATTTATTGTTAGAATGTCTGTATAACTCTTCTTTCTGTTTAATTTCGTCCCCCAGAGATTGGAGGCTTTGCCTAACGTCGCCATTCTTTTTGGACATTTTTTTTACTATTTGACCCCTCATTGCGCACTTGAAAGCAACCCACAATATTATCGGAGAGTCAACCGAGTGTTCGTTTTTTATGAAAAAAATGGTCGATCTCATTGTTAAGGTCTGTAATGTCAGCTTCATTTCCTAATATCTCCGTATTAAGGCGCCAGTTCCGGCTCCATTTTGTACCAGTGAGGCTAAGAATAGACAACAAAATCGCTGTATGGTCAGCAACAACTATTGGGTGAATCATAGTATCCGATATGTTCTTAAGAAGGGAGGCGTCGATGAGGAGGTAATCGATGCGAGAAAAGCTTGAATGAGGAGAAGAAAAGAATGTGAAATCACTACCCGTAGGGTTGTGAAGTCACCAGTATCTAAAAGATTGTGTGAAGAAGACAGATCAAGCAGTTGTTTGAATGCCCGGGGAGGTCTAAATTTAAATGCTGAATGCCTATCCAGAATTGGATCTAAAAGAAAGTCCTTGTGGGATCTCTGCAAGTTTTTTGTCAATTGCACGCCAGAAGGTATGATTATCAGCATTAGGGGCTTATATATTCATAACAAAGACTTCCTCCACCCCATTGGTGAGTCTAGTAAGTAACCATCTACTACTAGTGTAGTAGATGGTTACTTACTTTTTCTCACCCCCTATCACCCTACATGCGCCCCCACCACCACTAACATACGCCCATCCTCCACCATGCACTCTCCACCTACCACCAATACCCCCCTCCATAATATGTCATCCTCCCCCAACCCTCCAATACCCACCACCAACACAAATCCCACACTAGATTACGTTATGGCCTCCCTCCTCCAGCTCAAAGAAGACATCCACATCATCAAACAACTACTCTGCTCGCATTCCAGTCACTCCTCACCCACCACCCTCCTCAAGCTCAAACAAGACATCCACATCATCAAACAATTACTCGGCACACATCCCAGACACCCCTCACCCGCCTTCACCAGCACCACCCTGCCTAACAGGACCTCCTCTTGGTCGGCTAACTCTCGCACCCAACGCCTCCCGCTCTGGACCTCAATCCCTGTTCGCAATCGGGAAAACCGTCCCCATCGCACCTGCAACACACTATCGGACTTCGATACAGTCACCCTCCTCCGCTCCTACGGCCCAGCTCCCCTTAACAACATACCCGCCACCCTCCGCGCCATTCCAACGATTCATCCAAATCCCCTTAGACCCCCCACGCAAAACAACAGAATCTCTATCCTTAGTAACCTGAGAAAAGTCCCCCTCTCTCCCGAAGCCCCTTCCACCCTTGACACACCCCGTCTCAAATGCACCCTCCTCAACTGCAGATCGGCCTCTAGGCACTTCTCTGCAATCGCTGATCTCATCCTATCACTGGGCATTGACCTCATCATCATGACTGAAACCTGGCTAACGGAATCTTCTACACCCATATTGGACATACTGGTTCCCCCCAACTACCACATCACCAGATTAGACAGGGTTGGTCAAAAAGGTGGGGGAATCGCATGTATACACAGGAGTAACCTCTCTGTCACAAAAGTAACCTCTCCCTCCCTACCCTCCCCAACCTCCTATGAATACATGTGCCTTGATATTATCAGTGAAGGCAAACCGAGTTGCTCTCTTCACGGCATTTACCACCCACCAGGGGACAACCTCACCTTCTCGCAACAAATTATGGACTTGATCACAACCAATTCAGGGCGACAACTCACACAAATATACCTTGGTGACTTCAACCTCCACTGGAACGGTCAGAATGACGCGGTGGTAAATAGTCTTAAAAACGTCCTCGACGCCCTCGACCTCACCCAAATATGCAACAGCCCGACCCACGAGAAAGGCTCTATCATCGACCTTATCATCTCCAAAGAAGACTCTATCCAACTCGAATCGATCAAACCCTGTGACTGGTCAGATCATCACATTGTCACGTTCTTCATCAATGAAAAAGTCAAAGTTAACCCGGTTCAATCCTGCAAGCCCAAAGTCTGGAAAAGAGACCTGAAAAAACTCAAACCAAACTCTCTACCCCCAACAGCTGCAATATACTACTTCCTCCCACTGGCATTACGGATGTCCAAGCCTTGACGGATCACTATCTCAACGCTATGACCTCTTTAGTTAATGAAGCTGCACCTCTGCAGCTAAAAAGAGCATCCACAAAAATGTCCAATCCTTGGTACAACGGGAGTCTCAATGAAGATAGACGGGCCATGAGAATGGCCGAGCGCACCTGGAGATCAGCTCCCTCCGCACTGCACTTAAAAACGCTGAAGAAAAAGAGAAATGCCTATTTCAGGAAAATAAAACGCACAAAATCAGACTTCTTCCGTCGTCAGCTTGACCATGCCAAAAATCGTCCGAGAAAGCTGTTTGAGCTAATCAGAACACAATCCAAGGAACAACCCCAACCACTCAGTACTCTGGGCGAAGCACCCTCCTGTGAAGACTTCGCTTCTTTCTTTATCCAAAAAACAGACAACATAAAGAACGATCTCCTCATTGATGTAAGTCTCTACCCCAAACCCCTCTGCACAGCACCCACGGAACCAAAAAACAATGCTACATGGTCATCCTTTGCCACCTACTCGGAAGAAGAAATTGGTAGACTGCTCAGTACTGTGAAACCAGCCAATCACCCCACGGACCCCCTTCCTGCCAACGCTGTCAAAGACCTTACTCCGTCGCTCCTCCCACTTTGGACCAAAATTATCAACAGCTCACTTCAACAAGGGACCATCCCTGACTCCCTGAAAGTTGGACAAGTCACACCACTACTAAAGAAACCTACAGCCGACCCCTCTGATCTAAATAATTACCGTCCCATTACCAACATTCCGACTCTTGCCAAATTGCTCGAAAAATGCGCACAAACTCAATTGGCTAGACACATTAATCAGTTTGATCTACTCAACACCCATCAATCAGGCTTCAGAGCGGACCACAGTACAGAAACTGCTATGATACACATAATTGACGACGCCCTCCAAATCCTAGATCAAAACGATACCTGCCTCCTTATCCTTCTTGATCTCTCCTCTGCATTCGACACCGTCAAACATGAGAACTTACTTGACCTATTAAACTCAAGAATGGGTATATCTGGAACTGTGCTCAAGTGGTTCTCGTCCTTTCTACACAACAGAACGCAGAAATTCAAGAGTAACAACTTGATGTCTTCTCCAATACCGGTAACGCTAGGCGTCCCACAAGGATCCTCCCTATCCCCAACTTTGTTTAACCTAGTTATGGAACCTCTCACCACCCTGCTACAAGCATCCAATGTTCAATTCCACATGTACGCCGATGACACTCAACTTTATCTCAAAGTACAATCACCCAAAGACATTATGCTCTTGAATTCAACGATCAGAAGCACCCAATCATGGTTGGCTGCTAATCACCTCAAGCTCAATGCTCTTAAAACAGAGTTCCTCTTGATCTCACCTCCTGCGAAGATCACTACCACTCAAATCTGGCTTAAACACCTAACCGCACTCAATGTTCAGCCCACCATTGTGGACTCAGCAAAATCTCTAGGCATAACACTTGACACCAACCTCAATATGCAGGAACACATCAACAAAGCAACTAAAGGGGCGAACTACCAGATCAATACCCTTAGGAAACTCAAACCCTTCCTTCCAGCCAAAGATTTCCAAACTGCGGTACAAGCTCTAGTCATCCCTCGAATAGATTGCGGCAGCATCGCCCTCTGCGGTCTCCCCCTAACTACTACGGCGCCCATAAGAGCTTCTCTAAACGCTGCAGCGAGACTCATCACCGGCTCAAGAAAACACTCACACATTTCCCCTGACCTGAGAGCCCTGAACTGGCTGCCTTTTGAAGCCAGAATTCATCTGAAAATCGCCTGCATCACGCACAAGGCTGTCCACCTGAGCTCACCCGGATACCTCGCCCAAAAGCTGACAATTTCCGGAGGCTCTAGAAACACCAGAGGCACACACAACCTCCTGCTAAAGCCCCAAAGATTCCGCAAGGAAAAAACGTATAAACGCTCCTTCTCAGGAATGGCACCCAGGATCTGGAACTCACTCCCCCCTGAAATCAGACTCATCTCCTCTACCATGCTTTTTAAGAAAGAAGTAAAAGCTATCCTCATGGCTAAATACACTTGAATTATTACTGGGGACAATACTCACTGACGTTGTACCATTAAGTTTTACTAATCTTTTTTCTTTTCTTTTTTGTATGACACGTGTTATTGACCTGCCTGAGTGTATCTTCCCCACCCCAATTGCTATTTACTCACACGCTGTTCCTTTCGTCTGTAAAGCGCTCTGATATCTGCAAAGATCTTGTTCGCGCTATATAAAACTTTCAAAATAAATAAATAAATAGTGTTATGTTCATGTACAATTATGGATAGTCCTGACTTCTTAGAAATTAGTGTAATGCCCCAACTTTTCTTTCCGCTCGCTTCGGAGCACGTCACATCCAAAACCTAGCCTTTCATCATGAGAAGGGCTTCTTTGAAGCTTATCTTGGTTTCTCGAAGGAGAATTAAGTCACCGGAGAGACCCTTACAATAGTCTAAGATCATGGCTCTCTTAACAGGGGGATTCAAACCCTTGCCATTTAAGGAAACTACCTTCATACCACACATTTGTGTAAGTACTGAATCAATAGTGGACCCTTCAGTAAATTGTGCTCAGTGAGAGCCTTAGGAAGTAATAGGACCAAGATTGTTGAGGCAGATATCCCATAGAAGAAAGATGAAGGAAGGGAGGGGATAGCGAGAAAAGAGCAACTATGGGGGCCTTCACGGTTCCCAGGTGCACCCGCAGAAATGGTAGGACCCTTTCCCACCAGCGGATGTCTATAAGAGACATATTGCATGGGAGAACAAACGTGGACGGGCAACAGCAAGTGCTGCTTTAACCAGTGCAGAGAACACCATCTGGAGTAACAGAATGAGAGTGGTACAAACAGGATCACCAAGATCACAGTATCTGAACATCAGTATAGTGTTATCATTAAAACAAGCAGGGTACAACATCCTAAATATTTACCATTGAGAGACCAGAATTTTCAGGTCTAGGCAGTATATATCCAATGACCTATAGATCACAGTATATGTTGAACACCAAAACACATTTCAACACCCCTTAAATTACTCCACAAACGTCAACTCTATCAACCGTGGTTTCTAAGAAGACCATCGTAATATCAAAGTTAGGTCTAGAAGGTTATGTGTTTGAGCAGAGAAAACTTTAAAGACCTGAAGACATGCATCATTGCCCTTGAAGCATATGACATGTAATACATGCATGTAAGTACGAGCCCGGGGATGCCCTGGACTACTAGACGCACAGCTGCTGGGCGTTAAGCCTTTAAAAACTCAATAAAGTATTTAACCTTTTTTCAACCACATTCAACATACACATTTATTGGTCAATATATAACCTCTTCGATCAAGAACCGGTAATGTAAAAGTACATCATTATTCATTTATCTTCAATAGTAAACAAAATCACATGAAAATATTAATTCATCATATTTTCAATTCGCTTATTGTGTGATGACAACGTCAAAAATTATTGTTTGCACCAAATTAATATCCAACGTCCCAATGCATTTCGAGTTACATACTGAACCCTTCGTCAGGGGATTAATGATATGCAATCAAAAGTACATAAGTTCATGAGTTGTCGACTTCTTGTAGTGTAGATTCAACAGGATCTATAAAACAGCAACAAAAGAAACTGTATAGTGTTCTCACTTAAGTAAAACATTGTATTACTAAATACTCAGGGGTGCCACCGAGAGACAGAAAAACCCTGTGTCACGTGAGCAATCAAAGAATATGAAACTTAAGATAGCCTTCTCACAATAACGTGTCTACTTAGTGTCTGGAAAAATATATAGAATCCAAGGTAAGGTGCTCGCGGTGTCTAAAGCAAACCAAAGCCTAATCATCGTGTGTAAGAATATGCGAGTGCCAAGTATCCAAGTTGAAAAATACTCGTGATGTTATAACAGGAAAGTTGTTACCAATATCAAAAAAAAGGGGGAAATAACTACATGAAAAAAAGCTATTCGTACTGTGTGGAGGAGCTCTTAGACAACGAATTGGAGCCAACGTTCCAGCCAAAATACTGCTGCCGATATCGAACCCTACAGAAAAAACGGTCGGGAATCAGTATAACTTAAAAGTGCTATCAATTACGAAAAAATATCTAACTAAAAGAAAATGACAGATACAAGCTTACCGCCAGTGGGGGCCAAAACATCCCCAATCCGCTAGTATTATCTCAGGAACAATCTGCATACAAGAGGGAGTATAAAACGTGTGATAAGTTTTAAACCTATTGGCCAGTAGCCTAATGAGATTAACTCGTCCGAGTGGAACAAATACACCGACCTGTAACCTCCAGCGTCGACACCCCGAGTAAGTCCAAAGATGCGAGTCCGCCCATCTGGTCACGTGGTGCGGAACTCGCCGGCTGAATGTAGACGTACTAGAAACTGAAAGCGGACTGCTGTAAACATAGATAATTCTTTACTTCCGTGCACCTGGTTTCTGGTGCATGGAGAGTGAGATATTGAAATGGGAAGAAGTAAAAAGTGAAATGGGCAAGTTGGAAACGTCCGTGTAAAAGCTAATGACGAAAAAGTGAAGGATATCAAAAAAGTGAAGAATTTCAATAAAACGAATCAGTGAGGGTGTAGTGTCATACACAAATGGGAAATTGCAACTGAGAAGAAAAGATTGTCTGGTAATCTATGAAGTGAACAACAGTCGTCCGACTGCACAAAAGTTACGGGTGTGCAGATCCACCTTCAACAAAGATTTTCATACCCACAGTGCCCCTTAGTGGATCAGCACCCACAGAGCAACTATGTCCTGGCAGGACATTTCGAACCTTACTACTAATCAGGCAGAAACAAAAGTTTACTCACCAGAAGAAGCTGAAATAATTTATGCATTAGTTAAGGAAGTTAGGGAATATGACACTTCAACAGGAACTACAATGCAGCAATTGAAACAATTAGAATACCTAATGAGAAAAGAAGTGAATCAAAGATTACATGCAACAACTTTGATAGAATACCATAAAGTCAAGCGCATACCCCGAGGCTTGAGGATTGCTCTTCGCCCGATGCTTTTTAAATTTAATAAATCCTTTTTGGCACGCCGGAATGCGATTTTGAACAAGTGTTCTCTTGATCTGATTCTGCTTATTATCGAAGAGATATCCTCTCTTTTGGGAGAACTATTATTTGACATTAACAAACTGAAGGATGAAATCAGTCACCGTATGGAACATGAGAACTGGAATCAAGTCCTGGATAAGATCAATAAAAACCTGGACGCGCATGCTAGGGAAGTGCATGAAAGAAAGACACGCAAGTTCCGACGGGACACGATTGATTACAAACTGGATGAGGTCTACACATGGGCCGAAAAATATGCACAAAAGAGGGTTTTCAAAAAACCTGGTGCCCCGTCGTCTGAAGAGAGTATAGTACCGGATGAGGACCTCTCATTACAGAGGCCAGCTGCTATTCTTACACAAGTTACAGCACCAACCGTAGATACAACAGCCACCACTTCCACAAGTAGTGGTCCTTTTTTAGGGGAGGGCCCCGTGATCAGAATTCCACCCGACAAAACGTCAACACCCCCAGACGAAACACAAGGTGTGGAAAAACCCAAGGTAACAAAAGAGCAAGGAAGACCACAGAGGAATGTGAAGAAGTTAATTCCTTGGTTATAAACATTTCATCAAAACATTTAACTTCGGAAGAGACAAAGGTACTCAATAAAGGAACTTCTTTTGTTCCATCATACACATCAAATGCTCTAGAGACGGAGGTAGCTCTCTTTAAATTCATGCGTAAATTGAGATTAAGGTGGTTCTTCACCATCAATCCTAGCCATGATGAATTAACACCGGAACAGAAAAAATTTAGACCGAAAAGCAGATTTTTGTCACCTATCTCCCATAAGACACTTGACACTTTTGAAACTCTTGTTAAAAAGGATTTGGAAGAAATAAAATATGGTTTGAAACAGCATCAAAATTTGAGTTCCAAGGAGCGACGCATCTTAAACAAGCTGAGACAAGACCCTTCGATTACATTTCATCCGGCAGATAAAGGAGGAGCTTTGGTGGTACTTGACACCGACTTTTACAATAGGAGTGTACTTGAACACATACAGGACGGAGATACTTATCTTCTTTTGGAACATGATCCAACAAACGAACTGCTGAGGTCACTAGAGGACTTTTTATCTAGATCTCTAGAATCAGGAAGTATAGATGATAACACCAAGAAGTTTCTTTTCAATCCTACACCAAAGGTACCTACCCTATACATGCTACCAAAGGTGCACAAGCACAAAACTAAACCACCATTTCGACCTATAGTAGCAGGGTGTGGTTCCATTCACGAGTCATTGGGATATTATCTTGACTTTTATCTACAACCGATGGTTCAATCCTGGGTGACATATGTTAAAGACACAACTGACTGTCTAAAAAAATTGGAAACACAGAAACATCTTTTCAATCACGATATTTGGCTTTGCACCATTGATGTGGTCACACTATACACCTCTATCGCACACGAGGAAGGATTGGAGGCAATAGAATGGCGATTGTTACATTCTGAAATTGATCACGATAAGGCAGTTTTTCTTCTAGAATTACTACACTTTGCACTTTACAACAACTACTTCACATGGCAGGACAAGTTTTACATTCAGCGTACCGGGACAGCAATGGGTTTTCCAGGAGCACCGTCATATGCAAATACCTTCATGGCTCATTTTGAGGACCAACACATAATATCTAATTTGGTGTGGAAAAGACATGCAGCAGTATTTTTGAGGTATATCGACGATATACTTGTCATTTGGACAGGTACCAGAGAACTACTGGAAGAAAGCATTTCTAAATTGAATGAACTGAACCCCAGAATCCAGTTCACACACAGTATTGAAAAGGAGAAAATCAATTTCTTGGATATTGAGATCAAGAAAACATTAACTGGGTTAACAACGTCTGTATACAGGAAGCCGACAGATGTTAATAATGCGCTTCTTTTTACTAACGCACACCCATACAGTCTGAAAAAACATCTCCCAATTTCACAGATGATGCGAATTAAGAGGATTACATCAGACGAAGATCAATGTAAGGAAGATATTCAAAAACAAACTCAAGAATACAAGGAGCGAGGCTATCCAGATCCAATACTTAGAGAAGCGGTCCAGATCATGTCAGGTAAATCTCGTGAAGAACTACTGACACCCAAAGAAAAGACACCCATGAGACGAGAGGTTTTTGTAATCAAAAACTCAACGCAAGCCACACAGATTAAGACAATCATCAGGAACCGCTGGGAACTAATTGAGAATGAACCAGACTTCACTACAGTTTTCCATGGCAGTCCACTATTTGCACATACCAGAACCAAGAATCTAAGGGAATTTCTCAAATCCCCTAAAAACATTGTAAGACAAAAAGAAAAGGGAATGCTGAAATGCTATAATTGTGGACAATGTGGCAATGTCATCACAGGTGACCAATGTATGCATCCGCACACGGGTGTAAGCATTAAACTAAGACACAATGCAGATTGTAACACGGAAGGAGTGATATATGCGATTAAATGCCCCTGTGGACTGGTTTACGTGGGACGCACTAGTAGGAAAATAAAGACACGTATTGTGGAGCATAAAAGTCGCATTAGGAATCGCAACACAAACTCCTCATTAGCCAAACATTGGGTAGAAGCTAAACACACCATTCCCCAACTCAGGTATACAGTTCTAGAACGCATAACGCGCACTCCAGGAATGGACTTGAATACACTCCTAGCAAGGAGGGAAACACATTGGATAAAATTCTTAGGAACTGTGATCCCGGGAGGTTTAAATGACCATTATGAATTATTGTGTTTTCTTTAACTAAATACATGAAAGTTTTACTAGATTGTAAGGGGGTACACTGAGTTCTATCACATATCTATCTAATCATATTTTTACTTCGTATTTATTTCTTTTCTTCTTTACTCTTCTATTTTTATTTCTTTTCCTGATTTTTCATTCGGGGAATATTTCAGCATGCAATCACTTTTGTGCAGTCGGACGACTGTTGTTCACTTCATAGATTACCAGACAATCTTTTCTTCTCAGTTGCAATTTCCCATTTGTGTATGACACTACACCCTCACTGATTCGTTTTATTGAAATTCTTCACTTTTTTGATATCCTTCACTTTTTCGTCATTAGCTTTTACACGGACGTTTCCAACTTGCCCATTTCACTTTTTACTTTTTCCCATTTCAATATCTCACTCTCCATGCACCAGAAACCAGGTGCACGGAAGTAAAGAATTATCTATGTTTACAGCAGTCCGCTTTCAGTTTCTAGTACGTCTACATTCAGCCGGCGAGTTCCGCACCACGTGACCAGATGGGCGGACTCGCATCTTTGGACTTACTCGGGGTGTCGACGCTGGAGGTTACAGGTCGGTGTATTTGTTCCACTCGGACGAGTTAATCTCATTAGGCTACTGGCCAATAGGTTTAAAACTTATCACACGTTTTATACTACCTCTTGTATGCAGATTGTTCCTGAGATAATACTAGCGGATTGGGGATGTTTTGGCCCCCACTGGCGGTAAGCTTGTATCTGTCATTTTCTTTTAGTTAGATATTTTTTCGTAATTGATAGCACTTTTAAGTTATACTGATTCCCGACCGTTTTTTCTGTAGGGTTCGATATCGGCAGCAGTATTTTGGCTGGAACGTTGGCTCCAATTCGTTATCTAAGAGCTCCTCCACACAGTACGAATAGCTTTTTTTCATGTAGTTATTTCCCCCTTTTTTTTGATATTGGTAACAACTTTCCTGTTATAACATCACGAGTATTTTTCAACTTGGATACTTGGCACTCGCATGTTCTTACACACGATGATTAGGCTTTGGTTTGCTTTAGACACCGCGAGCACCTTACCTTGGATTCTATATATTTTTCCAGACACTAAGTAGACACGTTATTGTGAGAAGGCTATCTTAAGTTTCATATTCTTTGATTGCTCACGTGAATCAGGGTTTTTCTGTCTCTCGGTGGCACCCCTGAGTATTTAGTAATACAATGTTTTACTTAAGTGAGAACACTATACAGTTTCTTTTGTTGCTGTTTTATAGATCCTGTTGAATCTACACTACAAGAAGTCGACAACTCATGAACTTATGTACTTTTGATTGCATATCATTAATCCCCTGACGAAGGGTTCAGTATGTAACTCGAAATGCATTGGGACGTTGGATATTAATTTGGTGCAAACAATAATTTTTGACGTTGTCATCACACAATAAGCGAATTGAAAATATGATGAATTAATATTTTCATGTGATTTTGTTTACTATTGAAGATAAATGAATAATGATGTACTTTTACATTACCGGTTCTTGATCGAAGAGGTTATATATTGACCAATAAATGTGTATGTTGAATGTGGTTGAAAAAAGGTTAAATACTTTATTGAGTTTTTAAAGGCTTAACGCCCAGCAGCTGTGCGTCTAGTAGTCCAGGGCATCCCCGGGCTCGTACTTACATGTTTCTTAATTAGGAGGGAGTTAGGCACACATTCCTCACTCTAGAAAGCACGCTAAGATTTTTCTAAGGACACAAAAGAATACCTTTACAATTGATTACGGGTGTGCAGATCCACCCTCAACAAAGATGTAATACATGCATGACATATAGGATATGTATCCTGAATGTACACACACACCTAGATGTGTGAACCACCTTGTGGAAGTATCAGTTGTTTTATTCAAGGGAACGTGGACTAAAATTAGCTACAATATTGAATTGGATTCAACGTCTGGAAAGGGGAGCAAGGGGAAAAAGGGACAGTGATATGAGTAAACACAGGAGGGGGGATTTATATTATTTGCTCAGAGATGGGGTCAGTGACTGAGACTGAGCTACAGGCTAAAAAACAAAAACAAACACATGGAGAACCTGTAAAATAAACAACATTTTGCCAAGTAAATGTAAATACTATACAACCAGTAGTGTAGAGGGCGTATCCGAAACATCCTGCGCTCTGCAGTGGACAACATAGGTGGTGCTGCGTTAACTTACTCCAACATTACAAGAAGTACATTGAATCAACATTGTCAAGAAATAGGAACAGCATTAGAAGAGCTGCAACATAGCTACCATATTACAGGAAATCTGAATTAGGCAGTGACATGTTCCAAACGCTACATTTCAGGAATTACTAGGAAACAAGGATAATACGGCGGTTAAATGTGCGAGGCAGGCTAACATGCCTAGTAATATAATCACATTTTTGGCTATTAATTGAATTATACTTCAGATGGGTGGCACTCATCATAACACAAAGACAGTCACTGAGCTTTAGCCCTAGGACCAGGATATGAAACATTATGTTGTACTGAAAATTGAACAGGATCCCAACTGATCATGAAACAGTGTTAGGGAAGTGAGAGACCATGTAGAGGATCTGAGTCCATCCATGATTCAGAATGAATATCCAGGAATACTGAGACGTCAGCAAGCTCTTGAAATATATGTGGATGACCCTTGAAATCTATTCTGAATTTCAAGGGGCCCAAACAAGAATACAGGATCTCCATATCAATTAGTCTCTTTCGTAGGTTAAGGAACCCCTTTCAGCGAATTACAGTATCTCTGGCATAGTGCTGAGGGATATTGATTTTGTGACCTTCCAACTGAATCAACCTAACCTTCCTCATAAAAGCCAAAATTTGATCCATGTGTTGGTGATGCAGAGGTTTCAAGATAAAGGAATGCGGGAACACCATGTTTTTGGGTTTAAAGGTTAGAACCCTATGAGCCCGTTCGATCTCAAAATCTTTGATAAAGGATAATTGTAAGACTTCTGGGATCCGAGATATCAAGAAATCAGCAACCAATGGGGCGGAGTTTTCAGTCACCTCCGGTACTCCAAAGATGCGGAGGTTACTTCTCCGGTTGAAATCTTCTTGTTCTGTAAGGTCTCTCGTTAGGGACGAGATTGAGCGTTCTAAGCTGTGAATATGTTTAGCTTGGGTATTGGTGTAATCTTCAATTGTACTTATTCTTGTCTCAGCATTAGACATACATAATGACAGTTCTTTGAAATCCTTGCAAATCCTCACCACTTCAACCTGAAGTAGATCAGTGTTGGTTTTTGTGCTTTGAGCTATATCATGTACTGTGTTGAGCTTCAGTAGAATGGCCTCCAAAGTAGAGGCGGAGTGTAGGCTGGTTTTGACTGGTGATTTCTGGAATGGGCGGAGGTTGTTTAGAACGTTTCAGGTTTGCTTTGGTGTCTCTATCTTTCATGTTGCTACTCGTGTCCTCCGCCATTTGTTTAATTAGAGGTGACAGAATTCAACACAGTCAAGATTCCAGTAGGGTGGCCAAATGATTTGTGATAGACAGGTAGTGAGTACTTTATTTGGTCGTGTCACAACAAAAACAGAGGCAGGGAGAGTAATGGGACACTCTTATACCCCGGTATGAATCAAATAAACAAAGCAAGAGTGTTCCAAGGTAGTAACGAACCACCGGTTTGGAACAAATCAACGACTTCACTTAAGGCGTTAAGGAGAGCCCTCACTCACCACCTAGTGATGACATGCTTCATCATCGGGCCCCCAAAAGAGACCTAGCGTCTCTTTCGTGTGCTTCAACGCCAGATCTACTGCGGAGCGGGTTAGTGGGTTAAGGCAGTGTTGTGCAAAAGAAAATTAAGTGGGTGGTGAGAGGTTAAAAAGAAGTCAGTAGTGTATCAAAATTAACTTTATTATTATGATCACTAAGGACTTAAAGGTAAAAATTATGTGTAGGAAATGCGTCCACATTTAATTAAGTGGTAGTTTCCTAGGTCAGTCGACATGTTTCAGCCAAGAAACGGTGTAAATTTACCGGGCATTCATCAGGACTCAGTATGAAATAAACCCTGGCGGTATGGGCTCGCTAAGGCCCACCCTAACCTAGGGACGTGAAAGTGAAAAGAATAAAGTGAAAAAAGTGCAAAAAAATTAGGAACAAAGGATTGTCGTCCTAATTACTCCTGGTTTAGGAGGCTTCCGACTTTTGCGGTTTCTGCACCTGTGGGAAAAGAATTACACGGACAAACATAAAGGACAGAACAAACAATGAGTTACGATGCTGGTCACTTAATGTCAATCCGTTGTGCTCCTGTAGGTGGTTTCAAAAGCATCGTGTGGCAGAGTAGCAGTATAGTTAACACCACCTAGGTCCCCAAGTTTATAGAACGCTATAGATGGGTAGTGATGTGTACTATACGTGCTATATAGAGGCAGTGCTATATACAATGGATTTTGTGCTTAAAAAGATGCTATCAAACTAAAAGTCGGCGGGATCGCGATCGTGCTAACAAATTAAAAAATTCCTCACTTTTAAGGTGTAAAATGTTCACACCATGGGTCACAGGGGGGGGGTGGAAGCGTAATTGGCACACCCTGCAATAGTAAAGAGTAAAACAAAACAACAGGGAATTGACACAGGGTCGGTCCCTCGGCATGGAATGGTACTTAGCTTCGTGAAGCGAACAGAAGAGAGGTTGCTCCTTTGTACTCACGCCCTCGACGCTCGGCACCCGTAGTGTACCTGTAGCGACACTCCGCTGGACCCCGAAGATGTAAGCGCGGGGCAGCGGGAGCGTTAAGTAATCGCTACGCGGCACTGTGCTTCCGGGTTGGGCGTGGTTGCACCAGGTAGAGGCTGGGCGTGGGCCAATCGGCGTTAGCTGATGAAAATGACGCGTGGGTCACAGAGAAGGAGCCCGGTATTCCGGACGTTGCTATGAGCAACCGGCAAGACAAGTATGGTGGATCTGTTCTCACTCGGTTGGTTGTAGAGAAAGTCATTTAAGGGTACAGCAATTCTGGTTTAAACTCATGATCGAGTGTAATGTTTATGAAATTAGCCAGAGAGAGATGGCTGTGAATGATGCGTGACGAAAATCGTCATGTCGATCAAACTGGGCATTGAGAAAAGGTAAGGACGTAGTTATGGGCGCCACAGTCTGATGCTAGCAAGATGGCCAATAAGCAACATTAAAAACATAAAGACTGCCAGTCATTGGTGATCTGTAATAAACACTGGTTAGAATCAGCGAGTATCATGCGGCAGGGAATTGAAGGTATATAAAGAGTTGGTTCACAGATGGTAACAAATGTTGTAAGTAGCAGTAATTCTGGTTAAATGGAAACAGAGTTCGTGGCTAGAGGTTTATAGTTAAGCTTTACTTAAAGACAGAGTTCCATGGGATGTCGTCGTTTAGCCCGAGAATGTGGGTCCCAAGTCTATAGACCCACCTCTGTTCCTTCTCAAAAAGGCGGTTGTTGATATTACTGCCACTTCCAATGTGTTCTATGACTGTCCAGTGCATATCATTTGTGGTATGATTAGATTCAAGAAAGTGTTTGCTCATTTTGGTGGTGGATCTTCTGCATCTGACATTGGACCGGTGTTCACAAATTCTCTGCTTGACCTTTCTACTGGTCATACCTACATAACGTAGATTACAAGGACACGTGATGAGATAAACTACGTTTTGTGTATTGCAGTTTGTGTGATCTTGTTATGTCCATATCCTGCCTGGTTTTAGAGCTAGCGTTTTAGAGTGTGTCGTTAGGTGGCAAACGCTACAATTGGTAGTGGCCCACCACCTTTGGAAGACCTCAGGTATCGGTTACTGATCTCAGTGCTTCTTGGGTTTTCGGTCTCGGTCGTGTGTGGACTAATGCATCTTTTATGCTTCTACCTTTCTTGAGGGAGAAGAGAGGTTTTTCCCAAGTCTTGTTGGTGCTGGTCAAAATTCGCCAATTTTTATTTATTGACTCTTTCATAAAGTTTGACAGGGTACTATATGTTGTGACACAAGTTAGAGGGATGTCCTGTTGGTTGTGCTCCCTTTCTTCAAGGAGAGCTTCCCTTGGCTGATTGCGAGCTCTTTTATAGCCTTTGGTCAGGATTGTGGTAGGGTATCCCCTGGCCTTAAGTTTGGTTGTTAATTCAGCGGATTGTACCTTAAAGTCCTGTAATTCAGAACAATTCCGTCTCAGCCGGAGGTACTGGCCATAGGGAAGATTCTCTCTCAAGGGACGAGGATGGAAGCTGGTATATTCTAGAAGATTGTTTTTGGCAGTTGGTTTGTGAAAAGTCTTAGTGATAAGTTTGGTTCCAAAGACTTTGATGGTGACGTCCAAGAATGTGGCTTCAGTTTTGCTCGTGGCGTACGTGAATTTCAAATTAGGGTCAAGGGTATTGACCCATGTCAAAAAGGCCTGAAGTTCCTCATCGTTACCATTCCAAAGGACCAGGACGTCGTCGATGTAACGACGCCAGACTTGTATTGATTGAAAGAAGGGACTGTTAGTTGGCAGGATGTATTTAGCCTCAAAACCTGCTACATAAAGGCCCGCTACGCTCGGGGCAAAGGTACTGCCCATAGAGGTACCGGTACACTGGAGGTAAAGGTCACCATCATAGGAGAAGACATTTTCTTTAAGTGCCAACGTCGCACACTCCAAAATGAAACCCTTAGAGGTTTGGTAATTCCAAGTAACAGAGTCTAAGGCTGCCTCGAGGACCTTGATGGTGTCGTCCTGGGGGATGCTAGTATATAAGCTCTCAATGTCAAGCGTAACTAGGGTGACAGTATTGTCAGCGAAACTCAGGTTCTCAAGTAGTTGTAGAAGGCTCTTAGTGTCCTTGAGGTAAGTTGGGGTGCTCTGTACTAACGGTTTCAGGTAATGATCGCAGAAACGGGAGAGGGGTTCCAGTAAGGAGCCAATCCCAGAGACGATTGGACGTCCAGGTGGTGGCATCCGATTTTTGTGGGTCTTGGGAAGGGTGTAGAAGTAGGGGGTAATGCTATCATTGATGTTGAGGAAATCAGCCTCATTCTTTGAAATGAGACCGTCTTCTTCCGCCCTCCTTACTAGTATCGTGATCCGTGATCTTAGATCCTCCGTGGGATCTACTGTCAAAGGTTTGTAATTCTTTCGATCATTAAGAAGTAACCGACATGCCTTGTCATAATCAAGGGCTTTCCTTAACGCCTTAAGTGAAGTCGTTGATTTGCTCCAAACCGGTGGTTCGTTACTACCTTGGAACACTCTTGCTTTGTTTATTTACTTTATTTGGTAGTATACCATTGATTATGACAAGGCATGTCGGTTACTTCTTAATGATCGAAAGAATTACAAACCTTTGACAGTAGATCCCACGGAGGATCTAAGATCACGGATCACGATACTAGTAAGGAGGGCGGAAGAAGACGGTCTCATTTCAAAGAATGAGGCTGATTTCCTCAACATCAATGATAGCATTACCCCCTACTTCTACACCCTTCCCAAGACCCACAAAAATCGGATGCCACCACCTGAACGTCTAATCGTCTCTGGGATTGGCTCCATACTGGAACCCCTCTACCGTTTCTGCGATCATTACCTGAAACCGTTAGTACAGAGCACCCCAACTTACCTCAAGGACACTAAGAGCCTTCTACAACTACTTGAGAACCTGAGTTTCGCTGACAATACTGTCACCCTAGTTACGCTTGACATTGAGAGCTTATATACTAGCCTCCCCCAGGATGACACCATCAAGGTCCTCGAGGCAGCCTTAGACTCTGTTACTTGGAATTACCAAACCTCTAAGGGTTTCATTTTGGAGTGTGCGACGTTGGCACTTAAAGAAAATTTCTTCTCCTATGATGGTGACCTTTACCTCCAGTGTACCGGTACCTCTATGGGCAGTACCTTTGCCCCGAGCGTAGCGGGCCTTTATGTAGCAGATTTTGAGGCTAAATACATCCTGCCAACTAACAGTCCCTTCTTTCAATCAATACAAGTCTGGCGTCGTTACATCGACGACGTCCTGGTCCTTTGGAATGGTAACGATGAGGAACTTCAGGCCTTTTTGACGTGGGTCAATACCCTTGACCCTAATTTGAAATTCACGTACGCCACGAGCAAAACTGAAGCCACATTCTTGGACGTCACCATCAAAGTCTTTGGAACCAAACTTATCACTAAGACTTTTCACAAACCAACTGCCAAAAACAATCTTCTAGAATATACCAGCTTCCATCCTCGTCCCTTGAGAGAGAATCTTCCCTATGGCCAGTACCTCCGGCTGAGACGGAATTGTTCTGAATTACAGGACTTTAAGGTACAATCCGCTGAATTAACAACCAAACTTAAGGCCAGGGGATACCCTACCACAATCCTGACCAAAGGCTATAAAAGAGCTCGCAATCAGCCAAGGGAAGCTCTCCTTGAAGAAAGGGAGCACAACCAACAGGACATCCCTCTAACTTGTGTCACAACATATAGTACCCTGTCAAACGTTATGAAAAAGTCAATAAATAAAAATTGGCGAATTTTGACCAGCACCAACAAGACTTGGGAAAAACCTCTCTTCTCCCTCAAGAAAGGTAGAAGCATAAAAGATGCATTAGTCCACACACGACCGAGACCGAAAACCCAAGAAGCACTGAGATCAGTAACCGATACCTGGGGTCTTCCAAAGGTGGTGGGCCACTACCCCTGTGCCAATTGTAGCGTTTGCCACCTAACAACACACTCTAAAACGCTAGTTCTAGAACCAGGCAGGATATGGACATAACGAGATCACACAAACTGCAATACACAAAACGTAGTTTATCTCATCACGTGTCCTTGTAATCTACGTTATGTAGGTATGACCAGTAGAAAGGTCAAGCAGAGAATTTGTGAACACCGGTCCAATGTCAGATGCAGAAGATCCACCACCAAAATGAGCAAACACTTTCTTGAATCTAATCATACCACGAATGATATGCACTGGACAGTCATAGAACACATTGGAAGTGGCAGTAACATCAACAACCGCCTTTTTGAGAAGGAACAGAGGTGGGTCTATAGACTTGGGACCCACATTCTCGGGCTAAACAACGACATCCCATGGAACTCTGTCTTTAAGTAAAGCTTAACTATAAACCTCTAGCCACGAACTCTGTTTCCATTTAACCAGAATTACTGCTACTTACAACATTTGTTACCATCTGTGAACCAACTCTTTATATACCTTCAATTCCCTGACGCATGATACTCGCTGATTCTAACCAGTGTTTATTACAGATCACCAATGATTGGCAGTCTTTATGTTTTTAATGTTGCTTATTGGCCATCTTGCTAGCATCAGACTGTGGCGCCCATAACTACGTCCTTACCTTTTCTCAATGCCCAGTTTGATCGACATGACGATTTTCGTCACGCATCATTCACAGCCATCTCTCTCTGGCTAATTTCATAAACATTACACTCGATCATGAGTTTAAACCAGAATTGCTATACCCTTAAATGACTTTCTCTACAACCAACCGAGTGAGAACAGATCCACCATACTTGTCTTGCCGGTTGCTCATAGCAACGTCCGGAATACCGGGCTCCTTCTCTGTGACCCACGCGTCATTTTCATCAGCTAACGCCGATTGGCCCACGCCCAGCCTCTACCTGGTGCAACCACGCCCAACCCGGAAGCACAGTGCCGCGTAGCGATTACTTAACGCTCCCGCTGCCCCGCGCTTACATCTTCGGGGTCCAGCGGAGGGTCGCTACAGGTACACTACGGGTGCCGAGCGTCGAGGGCGTGAGTACAAAGGAGTAACCTCTCTTCTGTTTGCTTCACGAAGCTAAGTACCATTCCATGCCGAGGGACCGACCCTGTGTCAATTCCCTGTTGTTTTGTTTTACTCTTTACTATTGCAGGGTGTGCCAATTACGCTTCCACCCCCCCCGTGACCCATGGTGTGAACATTTTACACCTTAAAAGTGAGGAATTTTTTAATTTGTTAGCACGATCGCGATCGCGCCGACTTTTAGTTTGATAGCATCTTTTTAAGCACAAAATCCATTGTATATAGCACTGCCACTATATAGCACGTATAGTACACATCACTACCTATCTATAGCGTTCTATAAACTTGGGGACCTAGGTGGTGTTAACTATACTGCTACTCTGCCACACGATGCTTTTGAAACCACCTACAGGAGCACAACAGATTGACATTAAGTGACCAGCAGCGTAACTCATTGTTTGTTCTGTCCCTTATGTTTGTCCGTGTAATTCTTTTCCCACAGGTGCAGAAACCGCAAAAGTCGGAAGCCTCCTAAACCAGGAGTAATTAGGACGACAATCCTTTGTTCCTAATTTTTTTGCACTTTTTTCACTTTATTCTTTTCACTTTCACGTCCCTAGGTTAGGGTGGGCCTTAGCGAGCCCATACCGCCAGGGTTTATTTCACACTGAGTCCTGATGAATGCCAGGTAAATTTACACCGTTTCTTGGCTGAAACATGTCGACTGACCTAGGAAACTACCACTTAACTAAATGTGGACGCATTTCCTACACATAATTTTTACCTTTAAGTCCTTAGTGATCATAATAATAAAGTTAATTTTGATACACTACTGACTTCTTTTTAACCTCACACCACCCACTTAATTTTCTTTTGCACAACACTGCCTTAACCCACTAACCCGCTCCGCAGTAGATCTGGCGTTAAAGCACACGAAAGAGACGCTAGGTCTCTTTTGTGGGGCCCGATGATTAAGCATGTCATCACTAGGTGGTGAGTGAGGGCTTTCCTTAACGCCTTAAGTGAAGTCGTTGATTTGCTCCAAACCGGTGGTTCGTTACTACCTTGGAACACTCTTGCTTTGTTTATTTACTTTATTTGGTCTCCACATAATGATGAGTAGGGTCTTGTGCAGAAACTGCAGAGAGATGGGAGCCAAGGGACCAAGATATATAAAAACAAGCTAGGGTTGTATGCTTTATATATTTGCATACTCTGGAATAAGGAGTAGAAGTATAGTGACTTTGGCTACCGAAACTTGCTCGCTTAACAGGGCTATAATGAGTAATGTTTTCAACACTGCCACCCCATCAGTAGCACGGCCTACACAGTAACCTATGCACACAAAGTACAACACCCCTCATCACCATCAGCATCACACAATGGCATTATTAAAGACAGCTAGACCAACTTGGAGCTAATTTACTGAGGCGCACAGTACATCCTGTATGAACCTATATATACTTAATGTATCTTCAGACACTATATGCACACACTATATGCACAGTATATAGTGCCACCAATATGTATAGTATATAGTGCTACCAATAGGCCACCAATATGGAAGTACACACTGAGCCATGAAGATGGTTCCACAAAACAGGATCAGAAGCGGTGGCCGTGCACACACGATGGCAGCGAGTTGAGAAACACACCCCATGAATAAAGTAAAGTAAAGGCAGGAAGAGCCGTGAGCTGCCTTATGAGTTGAGATACACTACACCTCCAGCACTCAAATGTGTCAATCTCAGGGCAGCATCCACTAGCATAAGCCAAAGCAACGTAGCGGTAGGCACTGCCAGAGTCGGCTCTAAGGAGAGTTCACGCAGCCTCCATTCTAACCACCTACAGAGCCACACACCAAAGCGGTAAATTTAGGAAAATGGGTAGGTAGCCAGAGCACTGAGGAGAGACTGTTTTACTGATATTTATTGTGTGCTGCAAATGTATAGGAGGCCATCACAGCGTCTTAGTAGAGACCAAGAGTGTCCCACGCTGAGTCGAAGCTACGGATCAGTGCCAAAAGGGTAACACTGTGATGAGGAGAGAGCTGCTCGTCGTCAGGGTATTTCTGGAGAAGATCAGGGTTAATCAGGGACTTCTCTGTGATCCTGCAGTGTTCCGATGCATGTGTGAGATCTTGAGTTAAATATCAGAGTTCCCAGATGGGTGTCCGCACTGGAGGTGCTGCGGAGCTCAGGGGTTACCAGCCATTTTAGCCACATGCCAAGCTATGCACCCCCAATTCTCAGTTTTGCAGTAACCACAGCAAAATCCGCATATCCTGATATTTACTGGAAATATTTCACCAGTTCAGTATCAGCAGGCTTGACCGGAAGTACAATAAACAACGTATATAAGACAAATAGGTAACTGTTTTCAATTGAGCGCACAGCTGAGTAAAGGGTAGTAGTGACAAATTACAGTGGTGCTCCAAAATGATAACTAGTCGGTTACCACGACTAGATCAATAAGCTAAGAAGCCCAACATAGAACCTATAATCATTGAGCACTCAAAATAGTCCTGTTTTAATGTTCTGTTTATTTATTCCTTGGTTCTTGTCACAATTTAATCTTCATTGCAAACAGTCCTCGTTTTGATTTCAACAATACAGCAGCCAACGCACGTTTCGTCTGGTCTGATCAGACCTACGACTTCCTCAGGGCTGCAACCCAAAACAAATTGTAATGATAATAAGTAAACCAAATCATGCCTTAATATGACAAATTCACAATCCTTTTCACCAAAATTACAAAATTGTATAATTGTGCCTAAAGTAAAGTAATTATATAGAATTATTTGCTCACCACCAGGTTTGTAAGCTGAAGGCACCCCGTGTGTCAATTAGTAAATGAACGGAGGATTTGTCATTTATTGGTTCAAACCATAAAGTAAAAGAGAGAAAAAGAGTAAAATTATGTGTAAAAGTTCGGGTTTGACGTCGTGGCTAGACAGCGAGGCTACATACCTATGCTTTCCCTCCTCGGTAGCATCTATAAGTCCACTTCATTTGTATATCTCGGTCTTTAATGAATACGTTTCTGAAAGAATCAGTATGCACGAATTCAATCACAAGTATGGTTACCTCTGTTTCTACACTTTAATCTAATCAGAATGGTCAGAACATTCTTACCTTATCATATAGTGTAACGTCCAATATTGCAAAGCGTTATATATCCTGGCTAGGTTTCCTTGTATAAACCTCATATGTGTAGTAAGTTTCCAATTTTCATATTCATTGTATATATCTGTAAAAGTAATCGTGTATTCAACCACCATACAGAGTTATATAATCGCTACCATAAGTATTGTAAATAAGTTGCCCTCCGTTTTTTAAATGGAGACAACCTTACCTCTGCAACTTAAAGTTTTATTCAAATTCTCATTGAGAGATATTATATGCTTTTTACTGTATGAATTAAGCTCTGTGCTTAAAATCTGTATAACTGTGAGATATGAGTAATCAATATATTTAGATAAGGTGTTTACTTATCTTAGTTTAATATGTAATAAGGTTTGATACTCTGAACACATATTCAAGCTGTCTCATCTACAATGTTATTTGTTGGTACGAAGTACAACATATTGAAATCTATTTCCCTCTACCTCTGATGTATAGTTCTGGATTTTAGACTTCTATATCGGGTTGACGCTATGGTGGAACGGCGGAGTGAAGTGCTGGTGCCGCCTTTCATCGGTAGACATTAATCAATAAATAAGTATTAGGATAATACTACATTATCTAACAGTTGGTATAAAATAAAATCGGGTAAGATACCTCATCTCGAGTCAGAATTAATGTGAAGTGAATACGAGACCATTCCAAGATGGCGACTGATATTTTGCTGGGGTTTCGACCAGTAGTTTTTCGTTTTATAATGGAAGAACAATTGAGGTAATATATTATATGTCCTGGAAGGAAAATATATTACATGGTGACACGCTTATAGACGAAATACCGCTTTCTCGCCGTTATTTTTATCAGACGCATAAATTTCGGTAAACGATGTGAATTAAATATAACGTGAGAACTAGATACGAAATGTGGATAATATAATCAAACATGGGATTATATTCTCTTAAGAGACGTACTTATACTTTATTAATATGGACGATCTGTTTGATGTATTTGCAGATACTTAAGCATCTCGGATTGAGTTCGATACCGGCGAGAATTTGGATAAAACTTTAAGTTGCAGAGGTAAGGTTGTCTCCATTTAAAAAACGGAGGGCAACTTATTTACAATACTTATGGTAGCGATTATATAACTCTGTATGGTGGTTGAATACACGATTACTTTTACAGATATATACAATGAATATGAAAATTGGAAACTTACTACACATATGAGGTTTATACAAGGAAACCTAGCCAGGATATATAACGCTTTGCAATATTGGACGTTACACTATATGATAAGGTAAGAATGTTCTGACCATTCTGATTAGATTAAAGTGTAGAAACAGAGGTAACCATACTTGTGATTGAATTCGTGCATACTGATTCTTTCAGAAACGTATTCATTAAAGACCGAGATATACAAATGAAGTGGACTTATAGATGCTACCGAGGAGGGAAAGCATAGGTATGTAGCCTCGCTGTCTAGCCACGACGTCAAACCCGAACTTTTACACATAATTTTACTCTTTTTCTCTCTTTTACTTTATGGTTTGAACCAATAAATGACAAATCCTCCGTTCATTTACTAATTGACACACGGGGTGCCTTCAGCTTACAAACCTGGTGGTGAGCAAATAATTCTATATAATTACTTTACTTTAGGCACAATTATACAATTTTGTAATTTTGGTGAAAAGGATTGTGAATTTGTCATATTAAGGCATGATTTGGTTTACTTATTATCATTACAATTTGTTTTGGGTTGCAGCCCTGAGGAAGTCGTAGGTCTGATCAGACCAGACGAAACGTGCGTTGGCTGCTGTATTGTTGAAATCAAAACGAGGACTGTTTGCAATGAAGATTAAATTGTGACAAGAACCAAGGAATAAATAAACAGAACATTAAAACAGGACTATTTTGAGTGCTCAATGATTATAGGTTCTACAATAAACAACGTACCACTTATAACGGAGATCGCTCTACACACTGAATTTTGCACAGGAGTCTCAATAAATGGGGAAACTTGTAACCACAGCAGTACCATCTACCATCTAACAATATGCGTAGGTTAAGGTGGGCAGGTGTCAAGGCAGACCAACAGACCCTTGTAAAAATAAGTGCTGCGGCTGACAAGGCAATCATGGCATTGGAGAATGCAGACGGGTGTTCCCAAGGTAATAAGGATATTATAAATGCACATACTATTCTTTTTACGGAAGTTAAAGGCTTCTTTGTGAAACCTGTGAACAAGAGGGCCTGCCCTTGCAAATCAGCAAAATGGTATAACTCTGCCTGCAGGACGGCAAGATTAAATCTAGGAGCTGCAATTAAAGGCAAAAATTTGGACGGGATCCGCTCAGCCAGGAAGCACTACAAAAATTGTATTGCAAGGGCTAAAAGAGACTGGGACGAAGAATACTGGCTGAAGCTAAAGGATGCAAGTGATCGTAAACATTCCAGACTCTTTTGGCATATTGTCAAATGGGGTCATGATAGGCCTCCAGAAACTCCCAATAACAACGTCTCGCACGATGCGTGGGTTAAATTTTTCAGTGAGCAGTACTCTTCCAGGGATAAATTTTTTAATAGTGCAAGTCCAAAGTACCTGTATGCAGACGATGACATCTTTGTGCAAAGTGAAGTACTGTCTGCCCTGAAATCTGTTCACCCTGGCAGAGCACCGGGTATAGACGGAGTCCCTGCGGATGTCTTTCTAAATGACACCGACAGGTGGAGTAAATATATCTGTCTCTTATTGAATCATATTGCCAAGGGAGCAGAAATCCCGGCATCATGGTGTGGTGCTGTTATTATTCCAGTATATAAAAAGGGAGACCGTGCCCAACCTTGCAATTACCGCCCAATTAGCTTAATTGACACAGTTCAAAAAGTTGTTGGACGTGTAATTATTAACAATTTGTTAGATTGGGCTGAGGAGCAGAATGTTTTATCTCCCTTCCAGGCTGGGTTCCGCAGGGCAACTAGCACTGTGGACCAGGTCTTCCGTTTTCAATTGATACAATGGAGGACCGTGGTACTGGGAGGATGCAGCCTTTACGCAGCGTTTGTTGACCTGCGGGCTGCATTCGACCTGGTGCCAAGGGCAAAATTGTGGGAGGTCCTTGCAGCTCTAGGGGTCCCAAAGATTATTTTAACGATGATTATGAGACTCCACGAGGGCACTTATGCCAAAATTCAATGGGGTGGCTATGGCAACGACACTATTGATTTTCCAGTTGCCAGAGGCGTCCGTCAGGGTTGCTCAATGGCCCCAACACTTTTTACTCTTTTTATCAATGGAGTCGTTGCCCGCATGCAATCGCAGGTAGTAGATGCTCCTTCCCTTGCAGGTGCAAAAGTCCCTATTTTAATGTTTGCTGACGACACCCTAATTTTATCAAAATCCCCCAGCGGTCTTCAAAAGGCTTTGGTAATCTTTGACAAATTTTGTAGTGACCACGGTCTGGAGGTCAACGCCGATAAAACAAAGCTCATGGCTTTTAATCCATGCAGAAATTTTAAATCTAAAATAACCATGAGTGGGCGTTGCCTCGAAGTAGTAAACTCTTTTACCTACCTGGGTATTCATATTTCAAATGACAACAGATGGAACCAACATATAAACATCGCAGTTTTAAGACATAAACAACTGGCTGGTACCATCATTAAGGAGCATTTTAAATCTCTGACAAAACCAATCAAACCTCCTTTGATCATATACGAGGCAAAGGCCTTGGGGTCAGCCCTGTATGGGGCTGAGCTGTGGGGTCAAGAAAATCTTCTGGACCTTCAGGTCTCAGAAAATAATTTCCTTCGCAAACTTACAGGTACCCCTCAGAGTAGTCCCCTTTTGCCTCTTAGATATGATCTCGGTAGGAAAGAAATATCGGTAATGTGCAAATTACGTCCAATATTATACTGGCGTAGAATCTGGACCACCCCTGAGTTGGCACAATATGCAGCTGGGTTTGCTGATGTCATCAAAGCAGACCGATTTCACAAAATCAAATGGTTTAGATTTTTAAAAGCAGCATTAGGTGAACTAGGGTTATCTGAACTGTGGTACGACCCAACTGGGTCGTCCTTCCCCACTAAGGAATTTATAAAAAATCTTTTCTGGGAACAGGTAGAAAACAGGAGCCTTCTTAGTAACAACCATGGGTCTATGACGGTTATTTTTCTTGAAGCTAAGCTCTTCCCCATGTATGAAACCTATTGGGATATAATAACGAAACCCATGGATAGGAAACTGTTTTTCCAAATGAGGGCTGGCTCTCTACCTCTGTGTAATCTAACTGCAAAATGGAGAGAGGGAAGTTCAGCTCTATGCCCAGTCTGTGGGGAAGGAAAGGAAACGTTGGGTCATTTTTTGTTCTCTTGTTATGCATATTCTGTTCCTAGACGTGTTTGGTTGGCTCCTATGTCTAGAAATCTGGGTACTAAAAGCAGCATGGTAGCTTTACGTATAATGAAAACTACCTCCTTAAATTGGATTACCATAGCGACCGCAAAGTTTTTGGGGTGGTCGTGGGTAATTAGGCAGAGATTGCTAGTAGGGTAACTACTCTCTGCTTAGTTGAACAGAGATTGCTAGAACATCTACTCTCTGTTCCCCATGCGGGGTGTCTGATCTGTTTTAATCTATTTTTATCATGTGAACTTTGCACTTTTTGTCAATATATATTTGTTAAATGAATTTTTAATCGTTTTTTAAAATGCATCGTGCTAAAGTCATATTCGAAACTGTAATTTAATTGTATTTTTATTATGTGTTTGTTTGTCTGCTTTTATGAGTAATACTCGAATAAAGCACTTTTGAATTGAATTGAGTAGTGAACATTTTAAACAGTTAAAAACAAGTATTTATTACTACCCAACTGCACCCACTTTACCAACTACTGATAAAAAGGTTTGCAGCGGGTGCATAAGTCATGGAGCCATTATACGTGATTGTTGCTCAAGTCCTTTATATCTGCAACAGATAAATCAATCCTATTAGCTGTTTTCTTATTCAATTCAATTACCAAAGATTACATACAGATCTGGTTGTTGATCATGATGGCTTTGTAAATGACGCTGCACGTTTTGACAATGATGAAGTTTTTCAAGGAGAGCCAATGGAGTTCCATCAGGATAAGGGGTGATGTGATCATTTCGTCAGACCCTGGATGAAACAGGCTGCGGTGTGCAGGATGCCAGGAAGGGGTGCCAGTGTGGAGTCTGGAAGGGCGTGGAATAGGGTGTTGCCACCATCTACATGCATGAGTACGAGTGCTTGAACAGTGGTTTTGACGTCACATTCTGGAAGAAACTTTCTTTAGAAGAGAGAGCTGATACAAGGCCATCTTTGCTTTTTTGGCAATGTGTTCCTTCATGGTGAGGCTAATGTCCAGGGTGAATTCGAGTGACTTGGCATTCAGTGGAAGTTGGAATTTGAGGCCTTCGGATTTCATGTCACTGAGTCAGGTTTGTACTGTTTCTTGTTTGATGTTCTTGGCAAATAACAGGAATTCTGTCTTGGTTGGGTTGAGCTTCTGATAGGCGTTGAACAGCAAGGTCTGGATGGTGTGCGGGCAGTGTTTGAGGTGTAGGATATTTGAATGAGAGGAGACTTTCAGTTAGAGTTGTGTATCATCCGAATATTTTTGAATCTTGATGCTGTTATCTATGAGAAGATCACCAAGTGGCTCTATGAAGAGGTTGAAGCAAACAGGGGAAAGTGTGTGTTGGACCTGGCCCTTTTTTGCAGGTTTCTCCTCTGACTTTTTGCCTCCTATTTCTCTGACCCTCTTTTTGTTGGCTTTAGGACTCTGGACACGTTACTACTGCTAATAAGTGCTAAAGTGATAATGCTCTCTGTATAAATTGTGATTATGACTGGTTATCCATGACTGGCATATTTGATTTAGTGAGACGTTCCTTGTAAAGTGCACTGTGTGTGCCAGAGGCCTGTAAATCAAATGCTTCTAGTGGGCCTGCAGCACTGGTTGTGCCACCCACATGAGTAGCCCTGTAAACATGTCTCAGACCTGCCACTGCAGTGCTTTTGAGTGCAGTCTTAAACTTCCATGTCGATCTGGAAAGGGCAATCACTTGCCAGCACCAAACCCTCCCTTTTATTACATGTAGGACACCCCTAAGGTAGGCCTAAGGTAGCCCCATGGGCAGGGTGCAGTGTATGTGAAAGGTAGGACATGTATTAGTGAGGTTTACATGTCCTGATCGTTAAATACTGCCAATTTTGTTTTTCACTAATGTGAGGACTATCTCTCCCAACGTTATCATTGGAACAGCCTTTTAACACCCTACAAGTGTATCTTTCAATTATGAAAAGAGAGTGATTTGGAATTTGGGCTCTCTGAGCTGAGAATTTGAAAACTCGTCTTTTAGGAAGGGTGGCTTTTAAATTGTGTGTTTGAAAATAACACTTTTAGAAAGTGGGAATTTTCTTGCTTTATCATCCTGCGCATTAGCCGGCCTGTGGAATCAACATCTGGTTTAGACTGGCAGCTGTGTTGCTTGTGCATTCACTCTAGACAGTCACACAAAGGGAGCTGAGGTGTGCCCTGTATACCCTGATAGCCTATCACCAGGCTATTGGGCCTTACTGAGCTAGAATGGTGGGAGGAGTTGTCACTGACCCCTGAATATGACTGTGCCTGGCCTCTCACAATGCTGTCTCTAACTCCCTGTTTTGTGTCTGGAGACAGGACACGGCAAGCCAGGACCTGTGCACTACAAAGATTTTTCTTTGAAGTATCCCTACTTCAAAGGGCAAAAGGAGTATAAGTATTGGACCTATAGCCCCATATTTTTAGAACACTCCAGGACTGAGGACACTGCCAAGAAGAAAAGCTGAAGAGACGTCAAGAGGTGTACTGCTCCTTTGCTGACTTTTGCTATGCTGGGTTGCACTTGCTGCTTCTCTCTCTTAGCAGTGAAAGGAACTGAACTTTACTTTCTGAACTCCTGATTTCCAAGTTTCTCCAAGGGCTTGTGTGTGCTTGCTTCCTGTTGAGTCTCAAATACTTCATCTACAGCACCTGGACTCCTTTGCTGGGAATCCTGAACCTGCCAAGTGGTGCCAGTTTCAGTTCTGGACCATTGGAGGTGTTTGATGAACTGTAACATCAAGAAAAGCATTCCTGGCGCACCCTCGGTGCTGTAGCCGGCCCTTGACTCCATCGAGGTTGGACTGAACTGTTAGATTTGTTGGGCATGACACTGCGATTCCCCTGGTTGGCACTATCGCATTCAAAGGAACTCTATTTTTGAGATATTCTTGAGAAATTCATATCTTTGATTGTGTATGTTGTTTTTTGTCATTTTGGTCTTGTTTTGATTAGATAAATACTGACTATCTTTCCAAACGGTGTGGTTTCCATTTGTAGTGTTTCCACTGTGTGTTTATATACAAATGCTTTACACATTGCCTCTGAGATAAGCCTGACTGGTCATGCCAAGCTACCAACGGGGCGAGCAGGGTTTATCATAGCTGTGTAATCCCCTTACCCTGACTATAAGAAAGAGTCCCTACTGGGACAGGGTGCAAGCCACTGCCACCTAGAGACCCCCATTTCTAAAAGTGTGTAACCCAAGGGAACTCCCAAGGTGACAGGGATCTTTTGGAATATGGAGGTGCCAATGTGAACAAACTGATGTCAATTGGAAAAATAGAAGGAGAACCTTGGAAGGATACTGCCAGTGCACAACATTCAAGACTACTGGGTGCCTATGAGGGTGAGAGGGTCGTCTGTGTCGAAGACAGCAGAGAAGTCTTGGAGGCAGGGTTCTTCTTCATCTTCAATCAGGAGGGAATCGTCTACAATGTGTAAAGTATTAATCTCTGTTCTGTGGGCCAGTTACTGGCAAGGTCATCAGGGTCAATTGTAGGTTTATTTACGTATGGGAGTATCCAGTCTGTCTGGAAATCTTCTGGGAAGACGCCTTGAGTGAGGGAGGTTTTTGGAAATGGTTAGAAGAGGTGAGAGAGCATCCCCAGAGGGAGCTTTGATGAAGGACAAGGGTAAGACATCATCTTCATAAGAAGTGGATTTGAGGGACGGAGTATGTCAGTGAGCTATTCAAGAGATGTGCCTTTGATGGATGACCATCAATGTTCTACCAGATCCTCTGGATTTTTTCGCTGATGAACAGGTTGATGGCATTGTTTTTTTCTGTGGAGTGAGACTAGGTTGCGGGTTAATGTAATGCTTGATTGCCTTGAAAAGTATTCTGTTTCTCTTGGTGGCTTCATTGAATGGTGTTGGTATAGTACTTTGCTTTAGCCGATGTGATCAGCTTTCTGCATTCTGGGTGGAATTTGACACTTGTCCGTGCCTTCACCCGCTACCCCATTATGGATTGATTCATATTCCTTACACGGATTCCACTAGATCATAGCAACAGTATTTTCTGGCCATTATCTCCGGCCCTGGATGACGTCCATGGGATTGTCCATGATCAATGGATGACTTCCATGGGATTGTCCATGATCAATCAACTATTCAGTCCACCATTGATGGTCCAACATTAATCTCACTCTCTTTATCATAACATTGCTTTCATTAACTACCTCAGCTCATATTGATTTGAGTCCGGATGATCCTACATTTCTGGTAAATCGAAACACCGTCAACGACAAAGGACTCGTACAAATGTAAATAATTTATAATATAGGGACTGCATGTACAGTAGCAGCAGTGACATTTTAAAGAGGAGGGGGGGTCAGCGAGCAAAGTGAATATTTTCACAGTGACAGGCACTGTGAGAAACTGACAATGCCTTTAGGCTCAATGTCAAAGCTCTAATTTATGGCTCGCTAACAGTGGTTTTTTTTATAACGGGGCATGATTGAGAGCTCTGGAGTTGAGGCTGAAGGCAATGCGAATTTCTCACAGTGCCGGTCATTGTGTCAAAAAGGTAAACATAAAGGTAAAATAATGTTTACTACTTACCCACATGTCCTTGTCTGCAGTCCGAGAGTAAGACCCACAGCCTCATCCAACTCCCCTCTACCAATCCAAACGCTGCTCTCACGCTGGTGATAATGTTAAGCATCACGAGAGAAGCGCTAGGATTGGATGGAGTGAGTTGGCTCAATGGTCCTTTAGGCACTGGGGGGCCTGTGCCTGCTCTCCATCTAGCTGTCTAAGAGAGCTCAAGTTGGAGAGGTTTAAGGCATGCATGTCAGCTGGCTGTCGCAAGTCAGCTGGCCGTCGCAAGACAGCTGGCCAACGTGACATGCACACTTTAAACTGGAGTAGGCACCACTCCTCCTCCCCTGCAGGCTATCAGCAGCGATGGCCCCACAAACACTGCTCAGGCAGGGAGCATTGAAAGTTACTTTTTTCCACGTTTGCTGCACTAGCAACAGGGGGTGCGATGCTTCTCCGCTCTAATCGAGGAACCTCCATTGTGTATTTATGTAACCTAATTACAATATACACATCATCATATTCATCTACAAGTATCATGATTGCTTGAGCACTGAGCACCTTTTCTCACCTTAATTAAATTCTTTTTTGTGATTATTTTGTTACAAACTCAAGTTTATTTTTATGACTAAACTTCTATTTTGTTTTTAATTTCCCTCTTTACTGCAAAACATTATTGTGAGCATAGGGATCACTGTTATTTATATTTCTTCAACAAGAGACCAGTTGCAGTATCGTTAGCCCTGTCAGCAACATCCTGATTTGAACGTAGATGGAGGTATTCTACAGAAGTAAAGTGCTAATTCTTTCATGACGCTCTCCTTGCTATGTCCATTCAATCAATCAATCAGGATTTATAAAGCGCGGCAAATCACGTGGCGCTGAAGTTGCTAGCTGCTTCGTGGAGAAAGCAGTGAAAAACATGGGTAAAGCAGGAGAAAACTCTCAGATAAAAGGGGGGGAGAAAGGCAAAATAAATAAACAAGCATTTGCAATGCAATAGGTCTCGCCTTTACGCAAGTATAAGCTATTGGCATTGTAAATGACAATGCCTTTAATTTACATTTTATAAACTAAAACATAAATAAAAGTTATTGAGATTTACAATGTCTATAGCTAAAACTCATGTAAAAGCGAGACCTATTGCATTGCAAATGCTTGTTCTATAACGTACATACACGGTGCAGTCCCAAAAGCACAGCGGGGCCTGCAGGTGGCGCCCTTTGTGCCATGTGAACCCAGCTTTCTGGGACTAATTATATCGCCCTGAAAAGGAATGTGACCGCTCTTGGAAGGTATTCGTACCCGCAACCTGACAGTTTCTGTTGGGTCTAAACCACTGAGTGTCCTTGCTTTCACAGAGACACTAGTAGAAATTAGTATTTAAGGTTGGATGTGGTTCTTCACAGCTGAAAGGATGTGGGAGGGGCTCTCTATGCATTGTTGCTGTTATTTTTGTTATTAGTAAGTATTACTATTGTTGATCTGTCTAGTGTTTTACGCTCGTGTCAGTGGTGTAACCTGATATATAATAGCTAAAAGGAGCAATAAAGTGAATTTAAGGAAGGGACTAGTCACTTCCGACCCCGCCCCATGTCCAGTAACCAGTCCCGCGGGGGGAGACAAGACCCCTGTGGTGGATTCTTTAGTCAAAGTGAACTCGGAGAATGACTTCAAAACTTACTTGTACATTGTGTGATCCTGGGCAAATCAAGTGATCTCCCTCTGCTGTCCTACAATTACATTACCTGCCACTGTTTGGGGGGGTTACAAACAAGCAAACCCCCAGTCTTCCTTTGCGCATCACAAAATGTATGTTTACAAAAGAACGTGACGTGTGCCTTGACTGCGCCATCCCTGTCTTCTGTTATCTTTAGTGCCCACAACGGTTCCCAGCCCCAAGGCAGCTTGTTATATAACAGAAATAAAATTATTCCTTTCTTCTAATTGAAATGACCTATTTACAGCGCATAGAAGTACTTGCGTTTGAAAACAGCACTGCTCATTCATCCCTTTGCTTTCATGCACTTCTTTACACACCTAGCCGAGCCCACCAGAGGCCCTACTCGCTCCAGGACCCCAGTGTCTCTCTCCTCCCTGTAGAAAAAAGTATTTAAGGATCTCTGAATGGCAGCTGTTGAGCTCGCGCGGCAGAGATGCCAAGTGCACTGTACCCAGAAAAGTGGGAGAATGAGAAACGTTTTACCATAGCTGTAAAAACAAGCTACAAACTGAAAATAAAACGCTGCGATGTGGGCAAGCAAGCTAAGATTCAAAGCTTACCTCCCACACAATAAAGGAAGTCATAAATGAAGTGCTGCACAGCATGTTTGACATATTTAAAACGCAACTGGTGAGGTGCAGCAAAATCCAAAAGTGAAACTGATACATATAACCCCCAATTAAGAAAGCCCTTTTGAGTCCGCCGTCAGCAAAAGACTGGCTGTGCGAGTGCACATCTCCTGTCCAGGCAGGGACGGCAAACAGGAGACAGGGAGGGAACAGACATGCCTCCCTTGCAATCAAAAGCAAAGACTTTTCATGCGTGGCAATGAGCAGGTTGGGTGGACCTTCCACCTCGCTTCCAAATCAAAACCGACGACAATAGTCTCGCACGCGAGCAGCGCATGCGCTGCGTCGCTAGGAGAGACCTACAAACAAGGCAAAAGCAGGCGAAAGCACTCAGAAACATGGGGCAGAGGAAGATGAAAGCAGTAAAATACAAGGCAAAAGCAGGAGAAAGCACTCAGACCAACAACGGGAAAGGAAGGAGAAAGCAGTAAAAAACAATGCAAAAGCAGGAAAAGCACTCAGAAAAACAGGGGGAAGGAAGGAGAAATCAGTGAAATAAGTGGCACTCAGAAAAAAGAGGAGAAAGCATTTACACAATGAGGCAAAAGCAGGAAAAGCACCCAGAAAAATGATGGGAAAGGAAGGAGAAAGAAATTTTAAAAAGCGAGGGAAAAACAGGAGAAAGCACTCCTGGGGACTAAGCATATTGGTGCTGCTGCATATGTGAGCTACGCCTGTACTTCTTCACTACTTCTAAATGTATGCTCCCCTCTATAAAGCTCTCTTCCTACGTTTCCCTCGCACACTACCTCAGCTTGTTTTCCATCCCCTTCCTTACCAATGAATGTGAAGAATATGACGAAGGCTGCAATGTCCCACGAAGACTGGAACATCTGTTTGGTCTCTAGTCGTCCCAAAAGATCATTGAATTGAGCCTCAAGTTGCTTTCCCACATCAGAAAGTACAGTAGTCGTCATTTTGCAAGATGTCTGGGGCTCCTATTCAAATCTCTGAAGGAAGAGCTACGGGGAGATGAGAGATGGTGGTCTGCAATGGAGAAACATTGAATTATAGATATATTCTGTCAAGGTATCATAAGCAAATTGCATTACTCCTAGTACTACTCGCTCATTTTAATTCAGCACCAATGAGGCTTCCCCACCTTCAAAGACCCGATCTCAAACCACCTCTTAACTTATAAAAGCACCCACCCCGCCACACCTTCTGTTCGTCAACAAGCTTGGTACATACAATAACTCAGTTGCTCTGGAATGGGTGAGCGAGAGGCTCTCTGAATTAAAGCAATGGAGTAGGACTAGGAATAATGTAATTACTGTTAAGTAATTGAAACATTACCACCACATCCATCCCTCACTTGAATTTAACACCAATGAGACACAGCGAGCAAATAAAAAGAATGATATTTGTCAACTGAATTGAATGCAGAAAGATAAACACGTTTATTTCTCAAGGCCACAACTTCCCCTCTATTAAGCAATAGAAGAGAGAGGTTAAATTGTTTTATTATTTTGACAAATCAAACAGTGTCCAATCATTAGTACAGACATCACTATGTATCACAACCATTTATGGCTTCCTGCTGATCTAGGCATACACGCATCTGCATCAAATAGAGGGAGCAAGCCCCCCCCCATAAAACCAGCTCTGAACCCCAATCCCTTCCCATCTCAATCCCACTCACTCCTTATTTGTACAGGGTATACTGTAATTACAACAATGTTCAGGCGATACACCATCTAATCAGATTTCTGGTCTGTTTACGAAAAACAGAGGGTTCGAAGATATATAGGGTGTGTCAGTTGCCGGAAGTCCTGTGAGAGCAAAGACAAGTAAGGCCGCCATAATTTTCCAAAGGAGAAGCCTTGATTAACCAGTGTCTACGAGATCTTTTCCATGCCCAAGATGTACCACAACCGGTGTATCCATGCCAGGAGCATGGGTGTTTTCAGCGTCTTCCGGGGTAATAGGATGTTGTGTGTCACTGCCCTAGGGCTAAACCTATCTGTTCTCCTCATGGATTTGAGCGGGTATGTAAGGGTGTTAGGTAAACCCAGTAAGACGTATGCAGGGAACTTAGGTAGTTTTGTATTGAGGTGTTGGTCTATGTCGTCGATTACCTGTGTTCAATAGGAATGCAGCCGTGGGCAATCCCAGAGCAGGTGTTCCAAAGTCGCCTGAGCCCCACACCTTCTCCAGCATTCCTCACCCCGGGCTGAGTTTGATTTTTGTAGGTGAACAGGGGTGTAATAACAATATGTGATCACTTGGGTAAGTGATTCAACAAGGTGGGCTGGGGGGGCAGCTGACTGCAGGGAGGCCCCCCCCCCGGCGATTTGGGAGGGGCTTAGGGGTGGGGAGGTACAGGCAGGAGCATCGGCCATTTTAGGGTATGGGCTTGTCCTAGTTTGTAGCCCAAATGGAGCCCAAGCATAAATGCTTTGGGCTCCTGCTCCCAGCCACCATGTTAGGTTTGGTGACCTGGTGGCTGGGAGCTTAGGCAGGAATTTTTTCCCACCCTCCCTCCCAATTTTTTCTATATTTTGTTTTGTCTTCCCTTTCGGCAGTTGGGATTTTTCTACTTTTTTCTTAGTTAAGTTAATAATTCGGTTGGCTTCGTTGGAACAGGGGAGCAGGGGTTTTTATTGCTGTTTTCTGTCGCTTGGAGCAGGTGCCGTGCAGGGTCTATTTGTTTTTGGTCAGTTTTTGGCAGAGGTTTGTTGATTAATGGGTAAGTTGTGTTATCGACAGGGAAAGGATAAGTTGGTCGTTTTTAGTTTGGTTACACGTTTTGGGGGATTGACAGATGTGAAGGGGCAGGCATGGGAGTTGGTTAACGGAGGGCTTGTATTTATAGGTTATAATGGTTGATATGGTGATGTAATGTTTGAAATGTTGTATTGTATGGGTGGGGGCGGGGTCATGAAATTTTAGTGGTGGGGCGGGGGCGGGGTTAGGGATGTTACGTATTTAGTGAGGTTTAGTTTTGGAAGGCTTTTGCCGAGGTTTATTTAATATGTGATGCGCACCTGTTCCAATAAAAAGCGGCCTTTTCCACATATTTCTTTTCGTGGTCTGCTTCACCCCCCCTCAGCCCTCCCTCCCAAGTGCCATGTTACAGGCTGTGTGCCTGGCCCTGTAATATAGCTCTCCCTATTCTGTGTCACTGAGCTGCCTTCTAAATCTTGTTCTCACCGATTGTAGCTGGCTTTATACACGTGTCTATTACGTTGGATCAGTATCGCGACATGCCCGATCTGGAAGAAGAAGGGACCACTCTTCCCCCCTCATG
Source organism: Lissotriton helveticus (assembly GCF_964261635.1). Taxonomy (NCBI): domain Eukaryota; kingdom Metazoa; phylum Chordata; class Amphibia; order Caudata; family Salamandridae; genus Lissotriton; species Lissotriton helveticus. The sequence goes on from NC_136071.1 coordinate 428,581,154, forward strand.
CCTCTCCCGTATTCTGTTTACAGTCACCATGAGAACAGTTCCGGGAGGACGACTGCAGCCCCTATAAGATTCCGGTCTTCCTGGATGACAAGCAAACCCATGTGACGCTGTCACATGCCCTGCTACCAACCAACGAGGACGCGAGGGAGGCCCTTCAAAGAGGATGCGCGGACGTCGACGCTGTGTGGGAGAGATTCGGAGAAGAGCAGAGGCCGGAGATGCCGACAAGGGAGAAAAGCGGAGTAGTGGACCTCAACCCTTCACGAAGCACCAACCGGGATCCACAAGCCTCGAACCAAGACGAAGGACTTCGGAGGAGTCAAGAAGGGAGCCGGACCCTATTCGGCACCACGCTACTGCCAGCCGCGCTCCGGAGGTACGTTCCCGACTCAAAGGGTGGTTCTCGAGGGCATGCTCGGTGAGCCGGCTACCAGGGCTGGGGAGGGCTAGGTACCGGGAAGCCTGTGTGTCCTCGCTATGTGGGTTGGCATGCGCTAGAGAAGAAACACTTGGTGGTGGAAAGGTGCATATCCCTCACTCCTCTTCCCCGTAATTAAGAAATGATCGGCAGATCCCTGCATTAAAATAGTGTTCTTGTTTTTCTTTCTTTTTCATGCCCCGGATTGAATCACGTTGAACGACATTGGACTGCCTCCTTGCTCCCTTCCTCTGAAGTCAAGACGGGAGGGAAACTTAACTACACCATACCTGAACTTTGTTTCAATAAACCTTTTGTTTTGCCCAGCAACTCCTCTCTGCCTCTCATTGCTTATACCACAAACAGGAACGTGTATGGTTCAAATATAAGTTGTCTTTCGAAGGATTTAGTGATGAACCATCGTCTATAGGGGGTGAGATGCCGCTGTGTGGTGTGTGTGTGTGTGATGCGGGTGTAACAACCAATGACAAATGGAGGCGTTCAGTTTCAGCGAGAGCAAGGTCCGCGCTTAATTGTGGGAAGGGCATAACCTCCTCTCCATCAATCATATGTCCCGTAGAATGGAAGCTGGTCTGTCGTCAGCGCATGAATGTTCCGGCTCCTTCTCCCTGAGTGAAATCGGGATTGTCGAACAGAGGCTCGAGGGGTGATGGTAAGGAGGTCAGATCACATCTGACATTAGTTCTGCCCCAAGCTTCTATCGTTACTCTTAGGATAGGGGATAAGTATATATTCTGAGGTCGGTGTTTCTTCCTTCAGAAGGGAACTTTCCATAGTGATGTGCCCGCCACCGCCCTATCCTGGAATAACCACTGTTTCCGTGACTCGGTTCGGTTCCACTCTACCAAGTAGCACATTTGGGCAGCCTGATAGTGACTTTGTAACTCTGGGATACCTACGCCTCCATTTCTTGGGGGGGAGGGATGGGGGGGGGGGGGTAACTCAGCTCCTTCTTCATACAAGATTGTCTCCCCTGCCAGATATACTGGAGCAGCTCAAATTCAATAAAGCTTTATTCGATTTCTTAAAGAATCATAAAAGCATATACAAATTTACAGCAGGATTATCAATTCATAAAATAATTTTGAAAATAATGAGGTATACAGTCTCAAAGATTTATTTTGTATAAAAAAACAGTTATCCATTCACTTGATCACGCTCATAGGGTTTCACATCATAATGGTTTTCCTGTATTTAAAAACGTTTTTTAAAACCCAATAATGGAAGTAATAACAAATTCGCTCTCTAGAGATTGTAAGGCCAGAAATGCAGGATGGCATTGTCTCAATCCAAGTGATTTTAAGAGCGGAAGGATCCACCAACTTCTCTGGACTGAATAAAATTTACAAAAGAAGAATACATGCAATGATGACTGTGGAGATAGGTCATCGCACGTAGATTTTACACCTTAGTCTGGACCAATCATTCAATTAAGGAAAACTAATTGTTCTGTGTATAATGCCTAATCTGAAGCGGATTAACAGGAAACTGTCGTAATCGCTTACGATGAGCCTTATGTTCGGCTGTATATTAAATGTGGTTAAAGTAAGATGGTGCGCTTGTACGGTTCATTTTGTCATTTCTGTAGTATTTCTATTTGTTTCCAATAAACGCTGGCAAATGCTTTTGAAATCTTTCCTGTCAACTGTGCTCATAGTGTTGGGGTCGTTATAATATTCTGGATGGCCAAGATTACAAGTGAATTCTTTAAAGTAGTTTAGCCACCTAATATGCATGGCCCCATCTAACCCCCTGCTACCAATCAAGATTTGGCGATTAATTAACGTTTTCTCATTGGTCCAGATCCTATACCAAAATAGGACCAGCTGGATTTTTATAATGTCCGTTAAATATGGCATGCCCAGTTCTGTATGGCAAATGTGGGTGGAAGTACTGTCTGGGACGGCCAGCAAAAACATAAAAAAGGTGTTCACGGCAATCTGTAAAGAATTGACATCAACATAACCCCAGATGCCAGCACCATAAATGGCAATTGACACACACTTTGCCTTGTATATTTTGCAGCAGTTCTACCGGTGGACGTCTACCCAGTTTTCTTCTAAAATGTGATAGGGCTGCCAGTGCCCTTTATAAATAATAATCTCCTAGCTTTAACTGTCTCTGTCAAAGCCCCCGTTCGGTCAAACAAAATCCCTAGAGAAGAAAAAGTTTTTAAACATTCAATCTTTTTGCCCCCTATTATAGAAGTCTCTGCACTTATTACGGCTACCCCGCACTTCATTATAAAAGTTTTTGAGGTATTAACGCTGAGACCCAGGTCAGACATGAACATAGCAAAACTGGATACTGCCCGTTGGAGACCCGACGGCGTGCGTGCCATAAGGACCGCATCATCCGCGGACAGAAGCGCAGGTATAGAGCGTTTGTCAACTAACGGTAACTGGCACTCTTTCACCAATACGCCTCCTACATTGTTTATATAGAGTGTAACAAGGAAGGGTGCTAGGACGCAACCTTGTCTTACACCTCTCATTATACGGAATAATTTTGTACACTAAACCCCTCCCCCCCAACTGGAGCAGTTCTGTCTGGAGTTTTAAGAGCATACCCTTTGGCGGAGCGATCAGGAGTGTTTGAAATAAATGCAGTAGCTCATGTAGGACCGTCATCTTGACAGTCACTATCCCGCCCATTAAGGAGATTTGGTGGTGTCGCCAGCAGCCAAGATCAGTTTTGATCTGTTTGTATAATGCCTGAAAGTTAAGTAAAGAAGTCGCCGGTATGGTAGGTGTCAACTTGATCCCCAAATATGGAATGGCCCTTGTCGCCCATTGGATAGGGTAGTGTGAAGCTAGCTGACTAGCCAAGGAGGGAGGTAGGGAGAGATTAAGCACCTGAGACTTTTCCACATTGACCCGGAAACCGGAGGCACGGCCGAAGGTCTCCAGTTCATCTACGAATGTCGGCATAGCCCTTGATGGCTTATCTAGGGTCACTAACACGTCGTCGGCATAGAGGCTTATAGTATGCTGTTCCCCTCCAAACATATCTCCAGTGATCTGGGGAATATCTCGGATTCTGTGCCAAAGGCTCCATGTACAGGGCAAACAGCAGGGGTGATGACGGGCACCCCTTCCCTTGTGCCTTTGCAGATCGAAAAGGGAGCGGAAGTGTAGCCATTAACTAAGACTGTCACTGCGGATTGATGATAATAATTTAATATTTGTGCCTTTAATTTCTCTCCCAATCCAAAATGTATGAGGACTTGCTCCAGAACAGGCCAGTGTGCTCTGTCAAACACCTTTCGGCATCTATTGCCAGGAGCATGAGTTCATCTGGAACCCGCAAGGCTTTCTCGATCATATGTGAAATGCGTCTGGTGTTGCCGCTTGTTTGCCTCTGGGGGATAAAACCTGCTTAGTCTAGGCCTATAATGCATGGCATATGTGGGCTAAGTCTGCCGGCCAACATTTTATGGCAAGACAGGAGGCTAGCTTTATGCATATAACGTTTATTCACCACTTCTGCTGCAGCACTTTAAAGAACTTTAGAATAGAACTTTATCATCAAACAATTAAATAGAACACTAATTTCCCTTAAGATCATTACATCCGCCATCTTCTTCCTCTTTTGTGTGCTACTTCTGGAGCAGATAAGAACTCTGTTTTTTGTAGTATATATGGTAAATTATGTATGAATGGTTAAATTATTTTGGTTGTTAGCCCAATTTATGGACAAGATCATTGAATGATGCAAGTGTTTGGTTTTTTCGTTTGAAAATATTTGTAGTTTAAATTTAGTATCAAGTATTCTTGCGTATAAGTTTTAACAGCATTGGTAAGGTTTGTTATTAGTTTAAATTATTTGTGTATGTAATTGGGCTTTCTGTAAATAAAATATTGATTGGTTATTATTTGAAAGTTGTCGCTTACCGTTTCAGCCATGCGACTTGATTGATGGCTCGAGATCACTCGGATGTATGCTGCCTTTTTCGAGCTGCGGAGGCGTCTCAGTGCTGCACATGAGGGAATATGCTTTCCCTAATTGCGCATACCAAAGACAGTGATGCGCTTGAGGGAATTGCGAGTCTATTTCGGTTTCCCGTATTTGAATGCGCATGTGCATACCATGAAGGGTGCGCGTCGAATATTTAAGAGGACGATGTTTGTTACTTTTTAAAAAGGGACATATTACGTATGTATTTTAATATGCCATTTAAAAAATAATTTTTTGGCATAAATTATGGGTGCAATTTAGTAGGCAGAAGCGCTCAGATTTGTATCTAAAGCTAGTGGGCTTTTATTATGACCCGGTTTAAGCACTGCCAGGCAACGTAAGAAACAAGTGGTTAAACGGTGGAAGAGTTTGACAGCTGAGGTGAAGGGACAGATTTCGATTTCAGGCTATATATATCTTTAAATTTGTGTAAAAATAAATATGTCAGAAGTAGAGGTGAGTGTAGGAGAGTCAAGGGGAGTAATATCAGAGGAAATTAAACAACATATTAAAGAGGCACTTAGTGCTGCTATGACTGAGGTGAAGAGACCTCGTATAAGTGAGGAGGAAGAGTATTTTTCAGTTGAAGAAAATGAAGAAAGAGGAGGAAGAGAAGTAGGTGGAAAATGGAAAACGAAAAGAAGGCATGATGACAGTGCAGGAGGAATTGGGGCCCCAAGCGGCTCAAAAAGAATGAATGTTCATGGCAACATTAAGGATGGGCAGGAATTCCCTGCAGATTTGTCTGATATAGATTAATATGTCTTAGACTTGAATTAAAAAGGATGATTTGGGGAGCGAAAACTTCAGTAAAAGAGGGGAGCGAAAAAAATGGTGCATGGCTAATTTCGAAAGATGTTGGTTGACCCAAAGTATGCAAGTCATCCCAGAGGTTCAGATTGGTGGCCAATGAGTCATGTATCAGATTACATAAGATACTGGTTAAGGAGGCCTTTAGGAGAAGGGTGAAAGGAGCATAATGAGGGCTGAATTTTCACACCCAGTGATCAGAGAGAAGGATTCTTTAACTACTAATTTGAACCCGGATATAATAATTTATATGTTCAAATTAGGTAGGGATCCAAAGGGTCTTGAAAAGGCACTGAAACAATGTGAAGATAAGCTCTTGGACACATTGGGACCTCTGGTTAGGATGTTTGATTTAGTTGAAGATGGGTATCTTAAAGGTACAGATATGGATATAAATGTATTGAGAGGATGGTGCCAGAGGGCGATTTGCTTCCTAGGGAATGCAAATGCAGGCCTTATTGCGGAGAGAAAGAAAGCTGTTTTATTCAAAATAAACCCAAAGTTGGGGGAATTTACAAAAAAAGAAACTTGTGAGAATCTGAATGGCTTGCTTTTCGGAGAGGGTTCGGTCAAGGCATTAGGGAAGTATGTTAACACATTCACTTCCCTGGATAAAGTCCATATGAATACGAGGAAGGGTTTCAATGAAGTGGAGCAAGTAGTTTTTATGGCAGGGATGGGGGGAGAGGGCAACCTCCCGGCCGGAGTTTTTATAGGTCCCAAAATAATTATATAAGAGGATTTGCAAGAGGGTCGCAATGCCAATATAGATTTTTCCCTCAGAGAGGGAGAGGAGTTCGTTCAAGAGGAACAAGAGGAAGAGGTCAACCCCCTGCTCAAGGAACAAGTAAGTTCGAATACAAGGATTTGTTCTGGTTTTACCCAAGGAAAGGTGGAAGGAAGATTAAAGAGTATTTTGGAAAAATTGAAGGAAATTACAAAGGATCCTTGGGAGTTAGAGGCTGTGACAGGGTTCAAAATAGAATTCTCTTCAGAACCAGAATAAAATCAGGAACCAAAGGAATTGAGATTCAACGAACAACAAGAGAAAATAGTAATCGAAGAAATGGAGAGTATGTCAAAAAAGGAGCAATTGTAGAAATAGGGGAGGACCAAGTTGGGTTTGTACGGGCCTTATTTCTTGTAGAAAAGAAAGACAAGGGTTGGAGACCAGTAATCAATTTGAGAAACTTAAACTATTTTGTAATTTACAGACATTTCAAGATGGAAAGGATTCATCTTTTGAGGGATGTGTTGCAAGATCTAGATTGATTGGTGAAATTAGATCTAAAGGATGCTTATTTCACGATTCCGATCAACTGCAAGAGTCAGAGTTACCTCCAGTTCAGGTGGAAAGGTCATGTTTACCAGTTTGTTTGTCTACCATTCTGTCTTTCATCAGCCCCATGGTGTTTTACGAAGGTGATGAGAGCATTTGTTGGTTTCTAGAGAGAAGGGGAATCGGATGATTGTTTATCTGGACAATCTATTAATTATGAATCAGGATGTAACGGAATTGATGTCACAGTTAGGGACTGTCATGGAGCTTTTGCAGTCCTTGGGCTTTATAACAAATGTAGAGAAATCAGTTTTGGAACCAGCACAGGCTTTGGAGTTTTTAGGTTTTGTAGTGGACACTGTCAGAAGTAATTTGCTGTTACCAGAAAAGAAGATAAAGAAAATACAAAAAGAGGTGAAGTCATTATTGAAGAAACAGATTGTGAGTTTGAGAGAGTTAGCAAGGATCATATGACTCTTATCATCTTCAATTCAGGCTGTGTTCCCTGGACCTTTACATTACAGAGCGTTACAACGCTTGAAGACTTCAGGTCTAGCTGTTGGTTTATGGTACGGAGATTGTGTACAAATTACAGAGGAAGCGAGGAGAGAGTTAATTTGGAGGTTAGAAAATTTGACAGCATGGAATGGGTGAGCAATTTTTGGTTTGAAGCTGGATTATGTTTTGGAAACAAATGCGAGCAATCTACGTTGGAGAGCATCTTGTTTGGAGCAGAGAACAGGTGGAGTTTGTAATACGACAGAACAGACGGAACATATAAACTACTTGGAATTGCGGGCAGGTCAGTTTGTTTTGCAAACTTTCAGGTCTCTGTTACAAGGGAGCTCTGTTCATTTGAAGATGGACAACTTCACCGCTGTCACAAATATAAACAAACTAACAAACTAGGTGGGAGCAGGTCAAGGAGTTTAACAAACATTTGGGAGTTTTGCTTGGAACACAAGATTTCGCTTCAGACTCAGTATCTTCCAGGGCAAGAGAACATAGTTGCGGATTGGTACTCACGAAATTTGATCGATTTCAGCGATTGGATGTTGGACAAGGAAGTTTTCCAGGAGATTCAAAGACAGATGGGTCCAATGGATGTAGATCTGTTTGCCTCCAGAATGACTTTTCAGTTAGAGGATTACTTCAGTTGGAGACCGTATCCAGGGGCTTTAGTGGTGGATGCCTTTACTCAGTGTTGGAAGGGGAGAAAAGGGTATGCTTTCCCCCCATTTGCTATGATTCAGAGAGTGTTGTTGGAGGTAGGGGGACAAGTAGCACACATTGTGTTGGTGATTCCTTTTTAGATAACACAGGCTTGGTTTTCATTGGCTTTGAAAACGGCGATGGGGGAACCTTTCTTGATTCGAGCAAACAGTGGGATGTTGATAGGTCGGGAAGGATTAGATCATCCTTTGGTCCAGGAGGGTTAGATCAACCTTCTAGTTTGGAAAATATCAGAAGATCTGAAGGATTCTTGGATCTTTCAGGAACAGCTTCAGGTTACTCAAGGAATCTTGGGCATCAGGGAGGAGAAGGATATAAAGGTGCTTGGTCAGTATGGTAACGTTGGTGCATGGAGAGGGATTTGGATCCCGTGGAGGCTGATGAGATGATGGTCTCAAATTTTTTAGCAGAATTATTTGAGTAAGGGTTATCCTATAGGACTATTAATTGTTACCGGTCGGCAGTTTCGGCTGGTTACGCCTTGATTCAGGGTGCAACGATTGGTAGGAGTCCAATGCTGAGTAGGATTATGAAGGGTATTAGGTTGAAGAGACCTCCTAAATCTAAGTAAGGTTCAGTTTTTGATGTGAATTACATTTTTAGATTATTTGAAGGTTGGCCTGCAAATAGGTATCTGGAGTTGAGAGAATTAACTTGGAAATTGGCTAGTTTACTTTGCTTGGTTTCTATCAAGAGAGTTTCAGATGTTAAGGCATTGGACGTCAGTTCTAGGTTTTTCCAGCCTCAGGGAGTGATGTTTGAGATGTGGAAAAGAACTAAGACTGTGTCAAGTTCCGTTTTTTTATCCAATGTTGGATGAGTTTCCGAAATTACGTATTCTAAGGTGTCTGAAGGAATATGAGAGTAGAGTTGCGGAGTTTAGAGCAGATGGTGTGGATCAATTATTGATTTCGTATGTTAAACCTTTTAAGGCGTTTTTTTCCAGCACCTATTGCCAGGTGGGTTAAGTCAGTTATGAAAGAGGCAGGTGGGAACTTGAGCTGTTTTTCTGCTCATTCAGTAAGGGGAGCGATAGCTAGTAAGGCTATTTTGAGTGGAGGAAGTTTGAATGACATATTAAAAACTGATAATTAGTCAAATGCAGAGGTTTTCAGGAGATTTTATTTCAAACCTACAGAGCATGTTGCAAGTATAGTTTTAGCTTGCTTTGAACATGCATAATGCTAGCCTCCTGTCTTGCCATAAAATGTCGATTCTCATAGATTAATTGCATAGAGAATTGTGATTTTATTAAAGACAAGGAGGCTGGCATTATCCCTCCCTCCCTCCCTCCCTCCCTAAGTTTTGGGTTTGGAGGAGAGGTTGTTGGGTTTCATGATGTTAATATTATGTTTGTGTATAACTATAGATTATTTTACAGGGAAGAAGAAAAGATTTAATAAATAGGATGAATATTTAATTTGTTTTAAATTACTTATAGAAAATTTAAATTTGTATGTGGATCTATGCGGATTTGAGAAGTTGTTTTAAGAAGATATTTACGCAAAATTAAATGAGTTTATTTGGAGGAGAAGAAACAAAAGAGGAAGAAGATGGTGGATGTAAGGATCTTAAGGGACATTAGTGTTCTATTTAATTGTTTGATGATAAAGTTCTTTAAAGTGCTGCAGCAGAAGTGGTGAATAAAAGTAATATGCATAATGCTAGCCTCCTTGTCTTTAATAAAATCACGATTCTCTATGCAATTAATCTATGAGAATCAATATTACCATGAGCAATTTCAGATCTACATTTAGTAGTGAAATAGGCCAATAGGAGCTACACTGTGTCCCCCTCTTTGCCGGGCTTCGGAATGACAGCAACCGAAGCAGTCAACATCAAGGCCTGAATCGCCCTGGAGGTAGCGAATGAGTTAAAACGTTTTGTGAGTATAGGGGCGAGATTCAGACAGGAGATAGTAGTTATGACTTCCTCAATTCATACATCACCTTCCAAGGTGTCTGCCTGTACTGCTGTAAGGCAGGAATTGTGCGTGACTTGGAGATAAAGCATTTCAAAAAGGGGGTGGTGATGGACAGAGTATCTGAGTTAATCAGAACACTCCTACCCAGTCAACAGATCAGGGCTTGATCCATCACCGTTTTTTAGCTCACTGCACCATCCCAGTTCAGAACCTGGCTATATGCAAATTAGTCTGTCCCTGGCCCAGTGCATCATGGGAACAGGGCAGACCAAACTACCAAGCCAATTCTATACTGGAAAGGAAACAAGCTTCCGGGGACCGGTTTCTGGCATTACAGCCGTCTTCGGCCCGGCTTGCTTGAATCCTGATGGTGCAGTGAGCAAGGGACTCACATCTGAGCATACCCTTCCACGCTTGTGGTGGCCAAAGCGATTCAAAAAGGGGGTGGTGATGGACAGAGTATCTGAGTTAATCAGAACACTCCTACCCAGTCAACAGATCAGGGCTTGATCCATCACCGTTTTTTAGCTCACTGCACCATCCCAGTTCAGAACCTGGCTATATGCAAATTAGTCTGTCCCTGGCCCAGTGCATCATGGGAACAAGGCAGACCAAACTTGGAGATAAAGCATGCCATCGATGACATTGAGGCACTCGCTGGATTAAAGATGGGTATAGTACTCTTTAAACAGACCCTCCAGCATTTCGCGATTTCGCGATTTACGAAAAAATCGCGAAATTAGCTTTCAATCGCGATGGCCGCGATATTTGCCAAACCGGCCGCAAAAAAAGGTCTCCCGGCAGGTCAAAAAAAATAAAGTCATTTTATTGGTTGTAAGCGCCTACGTCACCACGTGAACGGCGCTGTACAACCGTGAGAGCTGCCTGTTGCTGTTGATGGACGGGCCGCGGGACACTGATTGGGCAGGGAGCCGGATACGGTTCTGTAGGGATATGGCAGTGCTGTGCAGCAAGCAGCGTGTGCGTAGATTTGTTTTAAAATGCCACGCCCCTGCACACTCGCCTGCACTGTGCCTGCCCCGTGTTAGCCCAACGTCGAATGCAGGCAGGAGCAGGCTTTTCCACCTATTCAATAAAGGCAGACAGGCATGCCAGGCGGCCAGTCAATGCCCGGCCGCCCACCAACACCAGAAGTAACCGTAAGAAGAAATGCGTTTTTTTTTTGTGTGTCGTTAGTGTGACACTGTCTGCGAAGGTCACCGGTGTGGTAGGCTAGCTCCGGTTCGGCGATGCATTCCTGGGTTACATTTTAAAGGCCCTGCACCGGCCCCTGCTGCCCTTCACCCAGCCTTCTCCCTGCCCGACCTAACGCTGGGAGGCCCAGGTGAGGGAAACACCTCGACAGTCACCCCAAAGTCATTTATACTATGTGAAACTAAATATTAAAAGCTGGACTGTTATGTTTGAAATGTGTGCATGGAGATCGAAACGATGACAACATCTCCTTTAATGCGGCACGTTGAGTTTGAGCTAAATTGTTGCCCTGGTTTGATCCTGTGTTTTACCTTGCAATGTTATTGTTGTAATTCATGCCTCAAGTTTTGGAATATCAATCTGCATAAAATTGTGGAGGGATATATCTTTGCATACTTTGTTTTGTGATTTAAACTTCAGATGTGTTTTTATTGCATCAAATGGTTTTATACATTTTTGGGGTGATATTTCCGAGTACACCTAAATGAAATGACTGTCATTTGTTAAATTATTCTTGTGGTTTGTATAGAATAGAGTCTGTTGGCATTAATTGACAACATTCAAAAACATTTAAATTTTGTTGTGAAGGCCAGTGGAGACTTTGTTCAGTTCTTAATATAATGACCCGCATCCTAGCGCCTAAATGAAATCAAAGAATGTGACGTAGGTGTCCTGTCTTGCTGCTATAACTTAGTGCTTTGAGGCCCACAGCCAACTCAGTGACGTCCAGGTAGATTTGAGCTGTGCTTCTGCAGAGCTGCAGAAACCGTATGCCTATTTCAAAGTGGAATACTATGCTAACACAGGTTCCATTGATTTAGGGCTGAAAAGGAATGAATTAGAGTAAAATAAAGTGCCGCAATAATGCCGCTAAATTTTCATTTTTGTGCCGCTAAATTTCAATTTTTGTGCCGCTAAATTTGCAAATTTATGCCGCAATATCCTGGGGGGTCTGTTTAAAGGCGTTGGCTATGCGTTTATCCGTGGTAATGTAACCTCTGCTCTGAGGACAACGTGTAGACACCTCCATAGCCTGCCTCTGCTATCGCAATATGTTGACTAGGAGACAGCCACACTTATCTCCCCCCACATAGTAGGAGTGGTGCAGTTGAATGGCAGCATTTTGAGCCCGGTCTTCATTCATACCCGCTAGTACTCCACAGAGTAGCCGTGCGCTATAAAAGACAAAAATTAACATAGCATAACATAACATAACAGTAGTGAACGGAGGGCTGTCAACTGTCACCAAACCGCTGGCACGCCTGTGCGTTGATGTAAGCATTCCAGTTCTTTCACTTGATTAGTAAGTTGTTCCCTGTTCTCTTTGCACACTCTGTTATTGGCTGCCGAGATCTCAATGAGCTCCCCCCTTATTACTGTTTTAAGAGATGTCCATATTGTGGCAATGGGGGTGTCTGGGTAGTAGAAACAGGAAGGCTATGCAGTTCCTAGGGGAGAGTCACCCAAAGGGGTGAGTACAGAGAGTTAGGCAGTGTTCAATTCCCTTTAGGATAAGTGTCCTGTGGGAAAATAAATGGAAGTGGAGGAGGGGGAATTCCCCTTTTCTGAACTAGTGCCCTCACACACACACACAGTCAGCTAGATGTCATGCTTCATCATCGGGACTGCTCCTCGTTGGGTCGGCGCTGCAATACCCGATGGGCAACAATGATGGGGATCTTTGGCGGAGATCTTTTGTTCCTTGCCGTTTGGTGAGGTGTGGGTGAGGGGCCTAGGCTCCTGTAGATGTATTGTGGTGAGAGTGCAATTTAAAACAGGTTAGGTAGTCCAAAACAGTACTTATTTATCAGGACCAAAAGTGCAAACTATCTACAACTTGTGGTTAGTGACTATTACAATGTACCAACCACCTAAGTTATTTAGGAAAAGTACATAAACATTGTTGGGGGTAATCAATTAGAACCCTTGTTCATGCCTCAATGGTACCAGCGGGGCTATGACACATTGAGGATAATTATCCTGTAGGTCAGCGTCACTGTGCCGGATCACCTACCTCTGCCACCGGTCCCGGATGTCTGGGTAGTGTTAAGTGCTAGGTAATCTGTATTTGCTTTTGTAATCTGAATCACTGCCTTTGGCCATTGCAGCAACGTTTCCCTCGGTCTCCAAACCTGTGTAGGGCATTTTGGAAGGGGGAGACCGTGTGATCGTCACTGCTGAGTGGTATAAGAGCGCTGCCAGCAGTATCTCTATCTCCGTGGTGAGGTAGTGGATATCAGTCATGCCTAGCGTATATTTTGTGTGCATGGGAGAAGAATTAAGATTCCTGTGCTTGGGGTTGGAGTACTCTCCAGAGTCCTAGTTTTTCTAACCACCCGTGTCATCTTCAACATCATCATAAAACTTTATTCGATTCGAAAAGAATCATAAAAGTATACTTTTCTTAACATACAAATTGACAAATGGTATTTCAAAAAGGTTCAGACGGACAGCATACAGAAATTCATAAGCACATTATCAGTTAACATTATATTCTATAAAAACACAGAGTTCGATAAACATTAAAAAAAAACACAATCTAACATATATAAAGTGTACTGTGCATTTTTAAGTTACAATATCACATATATAAGTTGGTTAGCCTCTCACACTATCCAACCTAATTTTACAAACTTTTAGTTGCATATTTGTATATTCTATCAGCTAAAGAGACAGAAGTAAAATTTACTATAGATTGTCAAACTACGGCATCATATTTATCATTGGGTTAACCTCTCACGCCAACCCACTTGGTTTTTGTGGGATAGCTGCAAAGCGTAGAGCAGATAAACAAAAAATATATTCATATCAATTATCAATTTCATACCTTTCAATTTCTTTCAGTTTAAAGCATAATGTGTCAAAACGAAGATCATATTATCAATAACGATTCCCAATTAAAAGTGCCAATCTAATAAAGCTAAGCATAGCGCTACATATAGCAGCAGTATGTAATGATCTTAAATGCTCAAAACCTTCTTTGAAATTGCAAGGTCTGATTTCCCTTAAAATGGGTTTAATGAATCGGTCTCTTGGGGTCTTATAGAGAGTGCAAAAAAGTACAAAGTGCATTGTTGAGCTTCATTATCACATGAGCATGGAGGTAGCCTCTCACACCAACCTCCTTGCTTCGGGAAGGCAACTAGAAAGTGCAGTGCATTTAATCGAAATCTTGTCAGATAAAAACGCCATTGTGTGTGTATAGTAAACGATAGATAAAATTGGTGCTGTAGTTTACCTGCCTGGTTTAATGGTTGTTCATCATATTTTGACGAACCCAAAATATTACGGTATGCATTCTTAATTACCGTCTTTGTATCTAATTTCATTGAGTCTGGGTTATCATAAAAGTTTCCAAGACCAATTTTATAGAAAGTTTCCTTCACATAACACAGCCATGGGATCTGCATAGCATGATCCAAATTTACACAATCTTTTAGGATTTCTTTTGAAAGGTGCAAATCCTCGGAGGACCAGATTTTCCCTCATAGGAGCAATGGGGACACATGAATAATATCACTCACATATTCTAAACCCAACTCATTATGACAAAAAATGTTTGGAGAACTAATCGAAACTGATAAAAGACGTTTTAAAAACTTGTTCGCCATAACTTGTCGTTGGGTTGATTTATGGTATCCCCATACCCCCGCTCCATAGGTCGCAATAAGGCCACAGGAGTTTGCCCATGTCTCCAGACGGGCCAAAATTACTCTACCCATTAACTTGCAGGAGGCGTCTATTAAGGAAATTGGCCTATAACAGCAAGGGTCGCTTTTTTCACCTTTTTTAAAAATTGGCACAACTACTGCCTCTTTCCAGGATGACGGGATACGCCCAAAAATTGCCTTAAAGACATTAAGGAGCAATGGCGCCCATACATTAACATTATATTTAAAAAGATCGAATGGTACAGCATCAGGACCTGGTGCCTTGAGGGGAATACCTTTTCTTAATGCCTCCTCAACTTCACCCAGTGAAAGTGAGATGCTGAGTTGTTGTGCAGTTTCGGTATTAAAATCAATTTCGTCCTCACCTTTATTTGTCAAAACGGCACCCTTTGGGTTAAAAATTCTAGAATAATGGGTCTCCCAAGTCTCTCTGGTTATATGGGCAATCATACTTCTTTTTTCATTACTGAGGAAAGGGCGATTTATTACCTCCCAAAACAATCTACTGTCCCTCAAATCAGAACTTTCTCAAGGTCATCCCAGGATTGCTTTTTCAATTCCAATTTTCGTTTGTCAATGGTGTCCTTATAATTTCTCCTTGCCTTTTTTACCATTTCCTTATCCCGAGGAACTTGATGTAATGCCTTCTTCAATAATCTTTGTGCTGCTGAGCATTCAGCATCAAACCATTTGTACTCCCGGGTATCGCCCTTCCCAGCAGGTTTGAGAAGGTATGTGGCCACACTCCCACAAAGAACTTCAAAATTCTGGATTATCAGTTCAGGCTCACAGGTACTCATTAGGCAAGTGTCTACTTGAAAATAATTGCCTCCAAAAATTGTTTCCTCCAACTTTTTGGAATCAACCCTATCCCACTTTAACCTAAGGCCTTGATTTTTGACTGTATTTCATTGGTTGTTCAGAGGACTGCTTCCTGTCAACAACAGCACTCAACAGACAAACAAGAGGATTATGATCACTAGCAGGATTTACTTCTATTCTAAAATCATCAATAAGATGAACATACCTACTAGAGACCAATACAAAATCAATTACACTCATTTGATCCCCAGTCCCTTGGAAGGTTGGTATCGGCACCAATAAGGTATTGTTTGACATTTCTAGCATACAAAGATCGTTTATCACAATAATATTATTCAGTGCATCTCCCTGTGCAGTATGCTTAAAATGTGCCGGGTCCTCCCTCTGAAAGTGCCCCTGCCTGGCCATGTCTCTGTGCCGATCAGTCTAGGTGGTTATCTGAGACTAAGTTGAGGTCACCTCCCAAGAGGATTCTCCGCTCTGGTGTGGACATGGCCTCAGCCAGTGCTTTATGTAGGAAGGCCTCTCGTCCTCCATTGGGAGCATATATGGAGCCTACCACAAAAGGTTGGTCACCTAGTGTGAAGTGATAGGTGAAGAGTCTGTCCTTAATTTCAGCCCCGTTATGTCCCGCCCTTCCCTGGAAGGTGTGTGCCACTAGAATAGCTACTCCCTCTGCTTTAAGGGCGCATGAGAAGCATTTGTGGGGAAAAACCTGTGATCTAAGGTGATGGGAGTCCTTCGTAAGGAGATGAGTCTCCTGCAACAAACATACATAGGACCCCAAGTTTTCTAGAAATGAGAGTACTGCCTTGCATTTTACCATATTGTTAAGTCCTCAAGTTAAGAGTGAGGATTTGAAGAGTCGTAACCAGCATGATATCTGTCCAGGGTAGTGAAGGTTGTGATGTGTATACTACTGTAACCCTTTGGCTTGCCTGTGACTGTCGTCAGGTCCCTTATGAAGATCGTATTTCTGGTCCTCGACTAAGACACCCAAAAACATAAAAAGCAAACTATTTGGTAACGAGAAAATCAAATTATGATAGTCTTTCAGTTAAAGAATAAGAGTATCAGGTCTTTAATCCGTCCAGGAAGCTCCGTGGCCTCTGCCCATCCCTGGCCAGCCATCAGCGAGTAATGCAGCTGTGTAACCTGCCATCTTCTGTCTTGGCCAGCATTGTAGGGATCCATTTTAGTGCTGCCTGCTGTCCCTCTGCAATTTTCGCTGGGTCCGGGTAATCCGCTCCTCCACCGGCCCCACGTCCGCAGCGCCGATATTGACTCTACCTTGGGTGAGTGGGAGAGGAATCCAATGTACGCCCCCTAGCTGGTGGGTCCATCTCCAGGATCCAGCATGCCTCTGGGTCGCAGTTGAAAATGTTTTCCATACAAATGGAAGATGATGCGGAAAGGGTGCCCCCAGGAGTAGGGCACCCCTATGCTCCACTGATGAGTCATTACGGAACATAACTCCCTCCGCTTCTGCAAGGTGATTGCTTCTAAATCCTGGTATAATCTCAGTTTCTGATCTCTGAAACTGATGGGGTGCTACTCACAGGCTTTTCATAGTATCTCCTCCTTCACTGGAATATCTCTAAGACAGACCAGCATGTCCGCCTGTGGACTCGTGCTGGAGTGTGGAAACCCAACTTGGTGTGCTCGATTGATCTTGATGTCGATGTCTTAGGGGTCCCCAGGATGTTTCAGAAGAGGTCCTGAGTATAATGAAATATGTCCTCACCCTCCGCTTTCAAAGCTATGCCTCTAATTCGAATGTTGTTTTGGTGGGATCTATTCTCGAGGCCCTCCACGTGGGCTTGCAAGTCCATGCGTTGCTCATTAAGACAGATGACCTCCTGCTGCAGGGCTTCTAATTCTTAGTTACGACTTGTTCTTTGGTCCTCCACGGTCGCAAAGTGGTCACACAGAGAGTAAAATCCATCCTAATTTCTTTAAAGTCCTGTGAGAGATCTCGTTTGACCACCTGCAGGTCATCCCTCAGGGAGGTATATAAGGACTCAAGAAAGGTGCGTGTCACTAGGTCTTCCATTTCCATCTCCTCGCTGTGTCATCTGTGACCATCCCCATATGCCACACAGACGTGGACGCGGGGTCGATGTGTCTCCCCGATACTAGTCCAGGTCCTTCTCCCAGGCGATATCTGCGGCTCTCCCCTGTGTCCCTGTGCGCGCTGTTGGCAGTTCACTGTGGTCATCAGCCCCTGCACTTGTTGCCTCAAGCGCTTATAAGCTGCTCAAACACTTTGTGTTTAATGCTGTGATCAGGCCTCCATGTCCCCCTGTGCCCCACTGCCTGTTTCTGCGTGCTCTGTACCTGCTATTGCCTTGTATGGGTGCCTTGGCTGCTGATCCTGTCCGCAATGATGGCCCATGGCCCGTATCTCAGCAGAGGCCTTTGCTCCCTTCTCCGCAGGAGTCTCTGGCAGGGGCCTGGATGCTTAGGGAGGTCCCTCTTTGACACTCCACTCCCCCCTCAGCAATGGCTCACCGGTGGGGTAGCATGCCGGGCAACATGGAGCTCTTCCCACTCTCAGGCCAGGGCTGTGAGGCGTGCCTGTGGGTCTGCTCGCCACCAATGTCCAGTGCTCGCAGTCGTTTACTCCCGGTGCAGGCTCCACATTGGGATAGCGGGCATTGGCAGTGACTGGGCAGCTATTTCTGGGTGGATGGCAGTCAGCAATAAGGCAGTAGGCCAGAGGCAGGCATGGAGAGAGAGGGAAGAACGTTTTACCCAGCCACTCTCTTGGCCGCACCCCAGAGAGAAAACTTTATGACCAATTTTTTTTAGATATTTTGACACTCCCCCACACTGTAGTGCTTCACAAAAGTTGAAAGAGTAGCTCATGTAGCTGCCATACACAGATATTGAAGCCCCTTGCCGATCCGCCACTGAAGACGTCAAACTACGGGTAGATCTGACCGGAATCTCAGACGGAGGCACCTTAGCCATCACCTCATAAGCCATGGAAATCAATCACCTTATCCACCTGCTCAAGGTCACTGGTTTCTCTCCCTTCTTAGGGTTCCCAAAATGTACCAGTAAATTTCCACCTTCTCTAAATGAAGAACTAGAGATCTTCTCACATCTAAACAATATAGTTTGGCCTCCTTAACAGAAGCAGGGAAAGGAAAAAAAATGTGGAAATATTATTTCCTGTTGCCTATAAAATGTAGAATTAGTTTTAGGTTAACAAGAAGGGACCAGAAGCAGAAACACTATCTTGAAAAATCCTTCAAAAAGGATATTTACATGACAAAGCTCCTATTTAACTCAACCTTGTGGCTGATGTAATCACTATGGGAAAACAAGTCTTAACCGTTAAAATTATGAAATCAATCTGACCCAATGGCTCAAAAGGGTGAACTGTCAAAGTCTTCAACACCACAGATAAATCTCATGTAGGAAACAGAGGAGGAGAAATAGGCAACAGGTTTGCTTCTCCTCTAAGAAATCTGGGATTCAGAACATCTTAATGAGTTAAATTCTTCCAGGAACTTCAAAAAGCCCTTATTGCTGCCCACTGCATTTTAAGTGTTGAAACTGTCAAACCTAACTTTGCTCTTTCCTGCAAAAACTCCTTCACCATAATCAGACTGGCTGAAGTAGAATCGAATTATCTAACCTTACACCAACAAGAAAAGGAAGCCCAATGCCTACTATATTCATGAAGTGTGGACAACCTCCTGGAAGCCTGAACTATAACTATAACTGCCAGCTCCCCAGGCAAACCTTGCTCTCTCAACTCTCTTTGCTCAACCTCCAAGCCGTCAACCTGAGTTTGAGATGTGTTCCCGGGGACAGGACCAGAAACTCGAGGAGAGGGCACTATGGGGAGCCTCCACTCCTGCAACACCATCATGGACTGCAATAAAGAAAACTAATTTGCCTGAGGCCAGAGCGGAGCTATCATCATCACCTGTGCCCTTTCCCTTCTTACTCTCACTAGAAATGCCCTGATTAAGGGAAAAGGTGGGCAAACATGCATCAGCCACTGAGGACATAGACATGTCAGACCTTTCACTGCCTAAGCTGACTTGTTCCTCCACCTCAAACAGAACCTCAGAAGTTTAGCATTCTCTGGTATGACAAACGGCTCTATCACCGGCCTGCTCCATTTTCCCACAAGGAAATCGAACATTTGTGGAAGAAGAGAGAAGTCCAGAGATGACAGAATTTCTCTGCTGAGTCTGTCGGTCACTCCCTGAATGTGGCCTGCAGTCAGAGAACTCAGAGAATCTGTGTTGCGATGCCGTTTAAAGACCAGAATCTGGTCCCCTCCTGTTTGTGGAGATATGTCTTTGTCACATTGTTGTTCATCAGTGCCAGGACCACCCTGTTCTGAACCAGATGAATGAATGCTTAAAGGACCAACCACACAGCTTTGAGCTCTCTCCAGTAAGAAGAATTCTGAGTTTCTGTTACTGTCCAGAAACTGTGCACCTCCTGATCTCCCAACCAAGTGCCCCATCTGGGAACGGGAGGCTGCAATGGTACTTATTTCAAAAACATGTCCTGATTCAGCCACCACCTGATGCCCTGATTCATCTTGTAAGTCGATTTGAACCTGAATGCTAGATCCAGTGTACCTGGAGACCATCCATCTAACATCCACCTCATGAACAAAGAATCTGAAAATGAATCTGAGACCAGATCCAACCCCTAAACTGCCGTCTTCAAACGAGAAGTAAAGCATCTACTTATGAAAAGATTGCTTCCCTAATGAAGCTGCAGACTTCTCAGACTTTAAATTCCATGGCTTGCCCTTCCACAAGACTATCTGGTCCTACTACATACCCATCGTTATTTTTTCTATGATGCCACTCCATATATTATCTAGGTAACCATTTAGAACCCAGATGCTACAAATATCATCTTAAGTTCTTATATTTACTTTCTTGTTCTTCCACATTTTTACACTCGTCTATTTACCTTTTGCTTTTCTGATGTACAGCGCTCTGAAACCTGAAAGTGTCTTGTTCGCGATATATAAAACTAAATGAATAAATAAATACATGACGTTTGCCCACAGAACCAGGAAAATTGTGGAAGCACATTTGCCTTGGACCTGCAGACAGTATGTAATCTTAGGAGGCTTGTGTGACAGAGGGTATCTTTTGGAAATGGCTCTTTTTGCAGGGTTACCTCAAACATGTTACCTCCCTCCTCCTCTTTTTGCTGGATTATTTTTGTTGGCTTTAGGACTCTGAGCACTTTACCACGGCTGATCAGTGCTAAAGTGCATGCGCTTCAGCCCTAAAACATGATAATATTGGTGTACACCTGATTGGCATATTTAGTTTACCTGTAAGTACCTTCTAAAGTGGTATATCATATACCCAGGGCATGTAATCTAAATGCTACTAGTAGACCTGCAGCACTGGTTGTGCCACCCATACAAGTAACCTTTCAAACCTGTCTCAGGCCTGAAATTGCAGGGCTTGTGTGTGCAGTTTACAACCACTTCAACATGGCATTTAAAACCAAATGGCAAGCCTTAAACTCACCTTTTATTACACATATGTCACCCCTAAATTAGGCCCTATGTGACGCTAAGCACAGAGTGCTGTGTAACTAAAAGGCAGGACATGTACTGGTCGTAGGAGATGACAAACAGCTAAAATCATTTCTCACTGCTGTGAGGCCTACTCCTCTCATTGACTAGCATTGGGGATTCCTTAAAACACATTTTAAGCTGCAATTCCTGATCAGAAAGGAATGGCTGCATCATGCTTCATATCTTTGGAAAGTTGTTGATAAATCTTCTTTTTGACATTACCATTTTAGAAATGTCACTTATAGAAAGTGAACATTTCTCAGCTCTTAACTTTGCTCTGTGTGCCTACAGCCTGTCTCCAATACACGTCTGGGCTGGGTGACAGCTACACTGTGTGCATTCCCTCTAGATAGCCACAAACACAGTATGGGTGGGGTGTGAAAGAGGACCCATCTGCATTCAGATAGCCTTCCTGGGCAGGAAGGGGGAGAAGTGGCTCACACATCTGAAAAGGCTGTATCCGGGACTCACACAAAGGGCTGATCACCCCCTCCCCGCCCCACATAATGCCTGGCAGACAGGACTGGGTTGAAAGGGTTCCTTGTGCACTTCAGATGGTTCCTTTGAAGTGACTCCTTACATCAAAGGCACTTTGGGGTATAAGTACTAAGGCTCTGACCCTACCAAATCAGTACGCTACTGGATATGGGAAATACTCTGGTGGAGTAAAGACTGCTACACTGTAAGGATTGCCACTTTGCTGTGATTGGCTGTTCTGCAGGACTGCTTCCCTGCTTTGTTGAGCTGCCCTACTTCCTGCAGATTTCTGCCCTGCTACGGACAAGAGGTGAATCCATGTCCCTAGACCCCCAGAGTGACTCCAAGAGTTTTTTGGCTTATCCCCTCTTCAGGGACATCAAAGACTTTGTTTTGTACCTACATGGATGCTGGCCTCTGCACTTTGTGTCTGCCCAGCAGCTGAGGTAATCTAAGAGCAGTGCCACATATCTGCTTACTGGGCAAGGTCAACGCATTCCTTCCTGAGCCGTCTAAGGCCAGCCTTTAGTGTCTGCTTGCTGATAGAGTCACCCCATTCCTATCCGAGACATTACGATCAGTGCTTCAAGTCTGCATGTCGATACCAAGCATGACCCCTCCGCAAAGTGTTACCTGGGTTACGCCGGGTTGAGTCAGTGACCCGGTCTTGACCGCAACAGTTCTCAGCCAACTACAAGAGGAGAACCAATGAGGCGTTTAAGCAACAACTGCAGCCCCCTCTTCCAACAGACACGGGCCCTGCCTGTACAACAGGAGCCCGCCGCCGTGCCTCGGAGTCCCTGTGTAAGATTGACGAAGTTGGCATCTCCACCAGTGAGGTACTGGGTACGGTGGACCTATGGGGCGATTGTCACCGGCCTGCACATCCTCACGGGTGGCTGGGACTGTAAAACGCATCGGTCTAATTGATCAGCATTACCCATTGGATCGAAGGGAATTTTAGGCTAATGTTCCATCGCAATTGGGAACGGGTCTCTCGGGAGAGCCCCAAAGATATCATTGGCACATTACCTTGGTCTAACAGGATAGTTACCAACCTCTATAAAATCATTAGTGACTTTGTAAGCACTATGGTGTCAAATATACCTTGAAAATTGATATCTCAATTCCTACTGATTGGATTTTTGTTATGTTGGTCTTGTTTTAATCAGATACATATTTTCTATGTTTCTGTGTGGAGTCTTTTTGTGGTCTTTTCTTAAAGTTACAGCAATTTAAGTGTTGCACAAATACTTTACACATTGCCTCTTAAGTTAAGCTGGACTGGGCTTTCCCTGATGTCATGGAATGTTAGGGGTTTGAATAACACTAAAAAACTGAGACAAGTCCTCAACTATATTATCAGACATAACATTGATATTGTATTTATGCAGGCGACCCATCTGTCCAATTCTGACTTTTCTCCAATTGTCAAGAGCTGGGGTTCCCCCAGTTTTTTTCCCAATTACAGCAGGTACGCTAGGGGTGTTGCCATATTCATACATAAGCGTGTCCCATTTGCACTTCACAAGACTTTGACCGATGTTGAGGGTCGAACTTTGATTGTTACAGGCACCCTTTCGGGACACAAGATTTCATGTATTGGGGTTTATGGTCCCAATGTAGACTCCCCATCTTTTTTCCACAAACTACAGGTGCAACTCCTCACACTTGACCCTGGACTATTGATCATGGGGGGCGATTTCAACTTATTGTTAGATCCGGCCAGAGATAGCACTTCCACTTCTCCGGATACTAAACCTCGTTCCCGACAAGCAATTTGTGATATATGCACCCACTTTTCCTTGATTGACATTAAAAACAAATTACATCCACATCTCCCGGACTTCACCCACTATTCAGGGTTTCATAACACATGGACCAGAATAGATTATTAGTTAGTCTCCCCGGGAATTGCAGGTTGAGTGGGTGGTTTACTCACTCTCCCCCCACACTTTCGGACCACTTTCCGGTCGTTCTCCAACTTAAAATTCCCAGACCAGGTGGCTATGAACAACAATGGCGCTTTCCCGGAAAGGCATTATTGAATCCAGTTTTTAATGAGGAAGTCTGAAAAGGCATTGAGGACTATTTTTAACTCAATACTGAGTCGGTGGACGCCTGGGCGGTTCCCTGGGAAGGGTTCGAGGCCTACATCAGAGGCGTATGTATCGCAAAACATGCAGGAGTGCTGCGAGATTTGCGCTCTACTCTGAATCGCATTGAAACTGACATCGCCGTTTTAGACCAAGAGCTAGTGGTCACTGCATCCAGCAAGGGAGAGATTAGGCATTGATGCTCGAATTCAGAGAAACAGCGGACCGTGAGTTGTTGTTCCTCAATAAGCAAACTACCGCGCATCCTTATGGTGAAGGCGAACGGCCTGGTAGGCTATTGGCCCAGACTCTATGCCCCCCTCGTGACTCATCTTACCTCCCGGAAATTATTGGCCCACATGACACTTTGATACATTCTACCCCAAACATTTGCGATTCCTTCCTTTCATATTACAAGGCGCTATATACGTTCAGAATCTCTGGTGATCTGCGAGATCAACGGAACTACTTGGCAAAAATTGCCATGGTTTACTTAGAAAGATACATGCAGGATTTTTTGGCTGTTCTCATTACTCAGGACAGCATACTAGAGGCTATCGATGCGCTGCGAGGCTCCTCTGCTCCCGGCCTTGATGGCTTTTCAGCCGAGTTTTATAAACCATACAAGGATATCTTGCCTCCACGATTGTTAAAAGGTGTATGCTGAAGCGCTAGAAGTGGGCCGACTTCCTCCAACATTCAGAGAGGCAGTCATTATTCGCCTTCCTAAGCCCGGCAGAGACCCTAATTGTGTAGCTCTTATAGGCCGGTATCTTTATTGAACCTCAACTATAAAATATTAGCCAAGGTTATCGCGATTCGTCAGTCCTTATTAATGGAATCCATCATTTTGCCGGCACAGTCGGGTTTTGTGCCGCATCATTCCACTTCCCTCAACCTGAATACCTTGTTTACTGTCTTGCATAGGATTGACCCTGCCACTCCTGCCGTCGCCATCCTTCTAGATGCGGAGAAGGCTTTTGATTCCCTTGAGTGGCCTTTTTTCTTTCCATCATGAGGCGTATGGGTATGCCTGAGTGCTTTGTCTCCACTGTGGCTTTACTGTATACCGAGCCAACTGATAGATTGCGTTTGAACGGCACTATTTCCGCCCCTTTTACCTTGTCCCGGGGCACGCGTCAGGGATGCCCCCTATCCCCACTGCTCTTTATTTTGGCGATGGATCCCCTTGTTCACCATTTCCAAGAAAAACACCTGCATCGCGGCCTTCAGTTCCGCACTGGCCCCCTTTAAATCTCGCTCTATGCGGATGACACTATATTGTAGGTTAGTATGCCGCAACTCAACCTCGAACCCCTCATTCTAGAAATAATTTGCTTCGGTAAATTCTCTGGGCTCAACATTAACTGGCACAAGTCAGTTATCTTTTCACTCACTGCCAGCACCATTACCGAGACTTGTGCATTTCGGCTGGAGTGGTGCCAAGACGTGGTCAAATATCTTGGCACTCACGCCCATCTTGTTACTACCACCATGATTAGGCTAAACTGTGGCAGGGCGATCACTTCGCTTGAATCTCAGATAGGTAAATGGCTGCGTCTGCCGTTGTCTATGGCCGGGAGAATTGCCATAATTGAAATGGTTGTCCTCCCGCGGTTCTTGTATCTTTTTAATACCATCCCCATCCCGCTCACCAAAAATTTTTCTTGCAGTTACGTTCCTTATTATTACGCCTCGTCTGGGGGGATAAGACACCTTGGGTTAGCTGGCGGATTCTTACCCTGCCATATGCTAGTGGGGCCTTTGGGGTCCCAGACTTCTATCTATATTATCTGATTGCGCAATGCTGTTACGTGCATGTCTGGTTCCATCCGGACGCTCGCATCCCATATTTGAAGACAGAGGCAGACCTGGTGCTCCCTCGTCAACTTTCCACTATTTTGCCTACCGGATTCCCTCGTGACCCCCACGATATTCAAACGGTTTCAACCACAAGCTGGGCATTGGACAGACTGCGCAGGCTACTGGGCCTTGACCGGTTGTACTCCTGGCACTACCCTTACCTAATTCCTCCCCGTTTCCAATAACGGGGGAGGTAGTGATTCAACGCACGCTGGAAAAATTCAACATTTGCACGATAGGCAACCTATTCCCCGAAGGACACGCCTTCTCTATGATGGAGGATGCCCGGTTCTACGAACGCTCTTTCATGGACACCTTTGTTTTGACACATGTACAATCCATGCTTCGTGCCGCGTTCCCTTACTTCCCGATGGCCCCTGAACCGACTCCTCCATTGACGCTGCTGAACCAACATCCCACTGGGGCACATCTGGTCCCTAAACTATACAAGCAATGTTGCGAATGCATGCCTATCTCTGACACCAGGGTGCGTGCTGCATGGGAGGTGGACCTGGGTAAACCCATTACTGATGATCAATGGGAACAGTGCTGTAGGGCAACGAAGGATATCTCTTTAAACAGCAGGCACAAACTCCTTCATTTTAAGTTTCTTCGCAGACTTTATCACACACCAGCACGCTCGCACAGAATTGACCCAAATAGGCCCCACCAATGTCTGAAGTGCGGGGTTCCTTTTGCTGATTTTGCTAACCTCTCTTGGACATGCCCTAAAATACACCAATACTAGTCCTTGATACACACTACACTAGGCGACATACTCTCCATACAGCTAGTCTCCACCCCGGAGATCGCACTGCTGGGTTACGTGGCCAATTTCCCTCGGACAGTACGAAAACTTGCAGCTATGGGCTTCCTGTTGGCCAAAAGGGAGGGTGCTCTGTTATGGGGCAGCAAGAGATCCCCAACACTGAAGGCATGGCTTGGTTGTTTGGCATTCTGCAACGTTAACTGCGAAGAATATTCCACTCTGATTCCTAGCTCGTCCCGGCCAGTGGATATTTGGGGCCCATACAGGGAATACATTGCCAAGAACAGATCCGATCAGAGGTCGCGGCCAGATAATGGAATTGTTCCTGAGGGGGTCAGCTAGATGTAACTTTAGGTACATGTGTTTGTTTTAATGCTCGGCCTGCTGCCACTGGTGTTGCTGTATTGCGTAGTACGTCTCCGCTGCCTTGGGCATTGTAGTCTTCTAGTGCTGCATATCTCTGTTATGTTCACATTTGCCTTGTCAGTGATATTTGCCCGCAATGCATAACCCATTTATATTACATGCTTCTATCGTTTATGATTGATTTGATTTGCATGTTCTTACTGCTGCTGATTTTATGCTCTGCAATGTACTAATCGTTTTATTCCTGTATGCTAAATTTGGGGAAATTAAAGTTATAAAAAAATTAAAAAGATAAGCTGGACTGCTCTATGCCAAGCTAGCAGAGGGTGAGCAAAGGTTGATTTAGGGTGTGTATCTGACTTACCCTAACTTGGATTGTGGTCCCTACTTGGACAGAGTGCAAACCTCTGCCGACTAGACACTCCATTTCTAACAGTCCCGCACATGGGACTCCAGCTTGCGCCATCTCTTTTCGGGGAGTGAAATCATGCCCAGTTGAGTTTGGAAACGAGCTCCTATAAATGCTAAGGTCCAAGTTTATGACCGGGTTTGTGTCACCTTTGCACCATGTAACGAGGTGCAAGAGAGATGCAAACCTTAAGTCATATTTTTGAAGCCATGCAAAACCACTTTGCGTGGCTCCAAAAATATGGATTAACACAACGCAGCACAAACTGCTGCTTTGCGTTACTCTGCCCTGGGTAGATGTTACATGGGCGTTGTGTGGTGTTCTTACGCAACTCCCATGGTTTTTGATGCCTTCACAGATTTACAAGACCATGTAAACCTGGGAATGTGCAAAAAAGATACACCTCCCCATGGGAGGCATAACTAGGAGAAATATCTTTATTTTGCCTCGTTTTGTCCGTTTTCAATGTGTGCTGTGTTCTGCAGCACACATAGAAAGAGGAAAAAGTCCCTCAGGATTGTTTTTTTACAGGAAGGTGTCCATTCCTGCACATAAAAAAATACTGCCTACAACACAGTCACGCCTGCGCTGGCACTAGGCTGCCAAAATGGCACCAGTGCAAGGGAAAAGGGCAGGAATGCGTCATATTGAATAAATACTGTGCATTCCTGCCCTTTCCCTGTGATGCAAGACAGCGCAGCAAGGTGACCTGCTGTGCTGTCCTGCGCCACAAAGGTCATAAATATGACCCTAAGTCTTGAGTGGGAGTTAGAGAAGACTTCTCCCAGTTGATTGGAAACCCATGTTTTTGGAGCACCTACAACACTCTTTGTACATGGGATTAGAGAACATCTCTCCCTGAAGCCTGCACCAGCCAATCATCTAGACAGGGCTGTAGAAAAATATATTCCCCATGCCGCTTTGCCACCAGAGGAGTTAACACCTTTGTGAAAACCCTTGGCAAAGCTTAACCTAAAGGGAAGAACACATAACTGGAAATGACGGTTTCCATTGGCTAAATGAAGGCACATTTTTAAGGTAGGTCTGATAGGCACATGCATGTGAGAAGTTGGCCTGGTATATGATGTACACTTATGTAAGTGGACACCTTGCAGCAGTCCAGACAACCCTTATGGTGATTTAAGAGGTCTTAGACAACCTTAGAAAGCTCTCTAAGTGGTAGCTGTGGAGAGCATCCAGTGAAACGAGGGGGCCCCTGAGTTTAAATAAGGGTGGAGAGGCAGGGGAATACAAGCAATATAATATACAAAGGTGTCTCCACCCGTAATGAATCAAAAAAGTGCTGGTACAGTCACCAAGGATACAGTCACCCTCCCGAACGAAACAATCAATAAACAAAATTTTGGAACATATCCATAAATGAGTTTTAATCAATATTCATATATATGCACAATCAATAGGTTTCTATAAATGCAGTATCACAAAAGAGACATTTGAAGCGAAGATATATAACCCCACACCACAATCATTCACACACTCATTCCAACTCCTATTCCTCATTCACTTAATCGTCCTAAAGGATCCAATCATTCAAGCTCAATTAAAACACTTAAAGATACACAAAGAGAAGAACCAAAGTTCTCAATGATAGGCCTGGGCGGCACAGGGCCTTCAAAACAACAATTTGTCTTGTCTAAAAGTAGACACAATATCAAAATTCCAAAAATGTAACAACAATTGTATAATGAAATAAATACAATCAAACTGTCAAGTAAAGACTTGAAGGGATAAGAAAAGGACAATATGTGGTTAACTTCACCAGGGTCTTTCTGTAAAGGTGCCGACGTATGTTTCGGTGCGTGACCTATGACAGGTCTCACCTTCCTCAGGGCACGTGTCTCCGTGGAGACCGGGGTGTGGGTATCTGGATAATAGATGCTGGCTAACAAACAATGGACATAGCCACACACGGTAAATTAATGGCACAAAGTATGTTTTACCAAAAAGAGGACGTGCCGACAGTTACAAGGCGGGGAGTAGGCAGTCTAAAAGATGACCAAAGCGTCCTAGATTGTCAGGCAAAGGAATGTGGAATTTCCAGGAGAAATAAACACACCAGAATAGTCTCAGTGAATGAAAAAAGTAGGTGGCTCAACTGGAGGCAACAGGTCACAGTTGCCAAGTAGCATTCAGGTGATGAGGTTGAAATGGATGGGGCCGCGATCAAAGAGGGTCCCAGAGATTAGGGCTTTAACATGGCGCGCTGCCGGAGGCTCATTATGAATCCTCCGGTCGGGGGTGCTCTAGGGCATCCAATCAGTAGCCTCGATTCGAGCGAAGTAACGCGTCCAACGATTTCCAAACGGAAGACAGCAGGGCTGTAGAGAGCATGCCTTTAGGCTTAGTCCAGAAGGAGTATAAAGCAGCTTGTTTTACCAGAATGCAATCTTATAGTATAGATTAAGTGAAAAAGAACCACACCAAGTATTTATAAAAAGATGTATTTATTATATAATACTCTCTAACACATAGAAATATCTCCTACCATGAGATATGCACAATGCACACAATACTTTAGCAAAGAAACACAGTAAATAACACAAAATACACAGTGGACCCCAGGGGGTATACTAAGAAAGTGGTATAAGAACCACGACTCGGGTCAAGACAAGGTCAAGAGGACGTTGAAGGTCTCTCGACCCAAGGAACCACCCAAAGTGAGTAAATAGGGACCCCACGGAGAGGGTGTGCAGTGTGGGAACACGCCCGCATGCGCCGTACAACTCTGCGTGTAAGTCATAGTTGGATTTTTAAAGATTAAGGGACCGTTTCCAGTGGACACAGAAGAAACTCCATGGAAGACAAAAGGTTGGAGAGCCACGCCACCCATGGATACCCTAGTACCCACGTTACCTACACCAGGGAAGCCTGGTGCATACTTGTGTAGTGGTTTGGAACCCGCCGTTGAACCCAATGGAGGACTTGCGGAAAGTGCCGCTGTTGAAGATGGAGAAAGTGTCCAGTGGAAATTGAAGGGGAAGTCTATATAAGAGGTACCTGCAAGCAGAGGGGACAGAGTCTATGCCACTCAGGAGTGGCCAGGAGAATAGGAAGACGAATGCCCTCTGATGTCGGGTGTGCAGGAGAGGTGACAGTGACCTTGACTCTGCAGCTGTGAGGGCCAGGCGACGCTGAGGAGGACCAGGAGCTGGCACGAGCTGTCCCACGAAGTATGTCAAGTGCTGCGGGGTCGGTGTTCTGCGGGAGCACCAACAAACTGTGGCAAATACAACCAACTGAGGAATTGAAGAAGGAGCAACGTTGGGATCAGCAAGGTCCAGGGGACTCACCACAAGCAGGGGAGTCAGGGCAGGCCCAAGCAATCAGGGGAGCTCAAGAGAAGAAAATGTGACCTTCAAATTGACCCACAGGCCAGAGGCCTTGGAGTCACGAGAGGGCCTCAAGCAGCTCACCAAAAGATGCAGGCCACGATGCACACAATGCGGTGTGGCCCAAGATTCTAGTCACTGGAGGAGCTCGAGTTTAGGGCTTCTTGGAGCCTGAAGATCTTCTTGGAAGGAAGTCAACAAGGGGTTCAGTTATTGCAACCCCCACAAGGGATACTGGCCTCAAACTTGGTGAGAGGGCAGGACAGGCCTCAGGAGCTGGGGAAAACCACCACCTGTTTTGCAGAGCCTTAGGAGTCCGGAGGAGCTCAGGATCAGCTGATCAGTCAACTTAGTTAGTGCCTACGGATGCAGGGAAGTGACTCCTTCACTTCAAGGGAAATTCCTTCAGGTGTCTTTGATGCCCACAGGCCTTGGAAGG
Organism: Lissotriton helveticus; assembly: GCF_964261635.1. Lineage (NCBI taxonomy): Eukaryota > Metazoa > Chordata > Amphibia > Caudata > Salamandridae > Lissotriton > Lissotriton helveticus. The sequence continues at coordinate 428,611,851 of NC_136071.1, forward strand.
TTCATGTATGGTGCACAGACACATACAAAGCAGCAGACTGAAAGGGGGACAAAGTCGAGCCCAAACGAAGATTAAAGTGCCTAGACGGAAGAAGAAGAAGTGGTGTCTGATCTGAATCTCATCCCACTGCAAATCTAGGGACCTACACCCAGGTAAGCCCTTAAGTACCCTAGGGAAGGGGTTGGGATGATTCAGGTGACCTTCTCAGGGGAGGAGCTGGACAGTGGAGACTTTACTTCCATGCCCTTTGTCTAGTTTTGTGCCAGAGCGGGAGCCAACGGCTCCCAGGACTGGTTTGAACGGGCCCATGCATGGGGACACCAAATGTGCCCCACATGCAAACTGAGTGGCGCTGGCAAGTGCACCCACCCAGCCCCAGTACACTAAATTCCTGTCTGGGAGGTGGTCACACCTCCCTGTGACAGGATGCCTATTGTTCTGCCTTTTCCTGCTTGAGCTTGGCTCAGCAGCAGGAGGGCAGAATAGTGTCTCTGGTCGACAGCAACCATATTGTGCTGTCCAGGCTGGAAGACTGGTACCGGGACATAGAGATTAACAGAGGGCTCTTCCAGTGCTTGAAATCATACCTCTCACACTGTTTATGGTGTGGGGGTATGATTCAAACATGTTTGAAGCCAAACATGATAGGATTCGTAGCAGCAGTTTTCGAGATGGTCATCGCATAATTACATGGTGCCCCTATACATAGTATATGGGTGTTTCACTAACAACACAGGAGAATAGACTCCGTAGGCTGTAGGGGTGTCCTGCTCATGCAGGGGCACCCTCTCACTTAGAAAACAAACACCCTGCCTTCAGGATTGCAAAGACCTGCTGTAGGGGTGACTTATAGGTTTTAAGTGCAGTGACCCTAAATATAGGAAACCTATATCTTTAGTAAGTGGTGCTAGCACCAGCTTACACAGGCTGCAATGGCAGGCCTGTAGTTCTATTTTGAATGGTCTCTCATGGTTGGCATAAAACATGCTTCAGTCCATGGGAGATCTCTGGGGTACCTGTGCCCTGGTTACCTTAGTACCATATGCTAGGGTAGGTACCCCAGTATCCAATCTGGGATGCACCTAAGTACTGAATACAACAATTTAGGGAAAAAGTAGATAGACTGGGGTCCTGATTAGCAGGATACCAGTCAGACTTGTCAAATACAGCTTAGCACAAGGCAAACAGAGGAGGTAACCATTGAAGCAGATCCTACTTTCCTACAATGCAAATAAGCATCTTGGAGATCGATTGATGCCAAAAAATCTCCTGACCGAACCATGAGAATAATGGCCTGAAGAATCACCGTATGAAAGTGAACTGACTTGATCCAGGAGTTTACCAATTTTAGATCCCACACTGGCCAATAGGCACCTGATTCCTTCTGCACTAGAAAAAGAATCTAGTACTTGCCCATCCCCCACTCTGATAACAAGACCTTGGAAATTGAGGGGTATATTTACAAGAACTGCCGCTAACTAGTGGCAGTTTTCTGAAAGCAGTCTATCGCCCTGTTAGCGATGTATTTACAATATGTCGCTACATGGCGATAGTATCAGCTAGCTGCAGTGAAAACTGCCGCTAACACTAGCATCAAGGCGATAAAAATGTTGACGTTAGTGAGAGAAAAGTGACAAAGGCCAATTAGCGACAAAAAAACCTGACGTTAGTCAGCCCAACATCACTGTTTTGCCTCTAGAGGCACCAATAGCCTATAAGTCCACCTCCAATTAAAAAAAATACAAATAAAACAATGGAATGCAGAATGGAGCAGCCAGATCAACAACCCCCCTCCCCAAACTCCCCAACAGCCAGGATGACCAGCCAGAGTCACAGGGGAAAATGAAAAGCAGATTCAGGGCTACATTTATGAAAAGAGGCGCTTCACTGGGAAAAACCAGTGATGCATCACTTTTCGTAGTGCCCACCTTGCAACACCTTGGCAGCCAAAACCTTGAATTTGCGGACAGTCCTCGGACCGGAGGCCTCGCTGGGCCTGTGACCAGATGTGGGAGGCAGAGATGCTATGGAGTTGTTAGGCCGTGGCGGCAGACATTGAGATTGAGAAGTTGGCGATCGCCCTTAGCCGGTAGTGGAGTCTGGCAGGTCGCATTGAGGCACTTTGCTGACATGTGTGTGTAGACCGCATGGCGCCTCTTGTAACTGTGAACGGTAGAGGCACTCCTGCGCACTAACGTAGGAATGTCTGCATCGCATACCATACGCCACTACTACACCGGGGTGCACAGAGGAGATTACCAATGGTGGCCGGCGCCTCTCTGCATAAAAGGCTGGAGGATGTTGCGCTGGGCGACACTGTGGAGGGTGAGGCCCCTGAGCTGTGTCGAACTTGTGTGGCAGGAGAGCTGCAACTTCACGCCTAAGGGGAACCTGTTGCATCACCTGCATTGGGAGATTCTCCAGCAGACTTGGCACAACTGCTATACCTGGGTTTGCGAAACCCTACCTGGCTGTGGCTCCTGTCGGCTGAGTCTCAGATTTAGAGAGAGTGCATCGCATTGAGACCCGCTGTCAATGTCCAGGTGAGGAAAAGGTGGGAAGTGAAGTGGAGGAGGCCCAGGGGTCGAGTCGATCCCAGGCCTAACGCCTGTGGGTGACGCACACCGTGCCCTGAGCAATCCCTGCACTGCAGCTGACCTACATCACCGGGGGCACTGCACAAGACTGGTGGGTGGCTCCACTAACTGGCTCAAGTCGCTGAGATCTGCCATTGGTGGCAGTGGGTACCAGGGGCATGGGGGCCGGTTCGCTCCCAGGCCCTAGGGTATGCAGCTTGTTCCGCCGTTACCCTCTGGGGAACTGGGGAACACTAAATCTGGTTGCCACTGTTAGATTGGAAGAGGCAACTGGGTGGTGCTGAATTTCCTTGCCACCTGGTATTTTGCTTTTGGGTGTATGGGGGGCTATCCCTTAGTTGACTTCCTCTTCCCACAGCGCTGCGCCGTGTGGTTGCTACTGCTGCTGTCCCCATCTGCTGCTGCTGGTTCCTCTGACCCGGAGGTCAGGTGTTTGAGTCCCTCCTCCACCACAGGCTCCTGCCTGCGCCTTATCCCGGGTGGTTTAATGGTAGAGCGTCACAGCTCTACAGCTTGACTGCCCTCCTATTCATCTTTCCTGATGTTTATGGCCATCTTTCTGCTCTTTTCCGTTGCTTTCCTACCTTTCTTTTTTTTCATCTTTGATTTATTTGGCTTTGTTTTTCCTGTGCTTTTTTCAGCTCCCTTTTTCCTGTCCTCTCCCTCTTTGCGGTCCTCCGCGTTCCCGCCCCCTCCAGTGTCCTTTCCCGAGTTTCCCGCCTCCCAGTTGTTTAGGCCCCCGCAGCACTACTTAATGGCGGACGATGTGCAACCATGTGCAGCGGGCGTGCCACTGGTGTGCTAAAGGCAAACCAAAGGCAAGCCCGTCTGCATTCGTCTGCCTCTGTATTGCGCCCAGCACCAGGGACCCTGCCTCACGGACACTCCACCGCTACGAAGCCAGCATGCTTCCCGCCCTCAACCCTGGACGCAACGCTGCCTGCCAAATAGCATCACTGAAGAATACCAACAGCGCACCCGATGGGCTCAAGTGTATCCTCCTCAACGTAAGGTCCCTCGACAAATATGCCACAGAAATCTGGGACCTCCTCGATGCCACCTCTTCAGATATTACCTTCTTCGCGGAAATCTGGACCAACCTCTGCTCCGGACCGGACATCACCAATGCCATCTCTAACAGCTACAAAATCACCCGCAAGTCCCATCCCGATCGTCCTGGAGGAGGCATTGCCGTTGTCTACAAAAGCACACTCCGACTGACCGCGCACTCTTAATGACCCAACGGCGACCATGGAATACGTCCACTTCCGGATCAACCCCAACACCACCCTCCACGGCACCCTTGTCTACAGGCCACCCCCCGGCCCATGAACCCCCCATTCACCGATACTATTGTAGACTTCCTCACCCCCCAGATTTGGCCATCCACCGACTACACCCTGCTCAGATACCTCATGTTCCCCTTGGAAAACTCCAGTGACCAGAACAATACCTCCTCCTGTGGAACCTCGCCAACTTCGGACTCAAGCCGCTAGTCACCGCACCAACCCCCATAGCCAGACACACGCTCGAGACCCTCTTCTGCGCCAGCTGGAGCTTTAACTACAGCCTTACCACCAAACTCTCCTGGACCGATCATCACTGCATACATCACGCCTTCACCACCCCAACGTGCACTATCGACATCACTGCCCCCTGTTGCAGCTGGATCAAGGCCACTGAAGAGCGTCTCATCAACTCCCTCAGCAACACCACTCCACCAATGCTTACAGAGGCCAACACCACAGCGTGCAACCTCCACAGATGGATCCCCAACTGTGCCAACACCCTTGCAGCCCTCAAGAAAAGACCAGGCAAACAACACTCCAAGAAGGCCAACTGGTTCACTCCCGCCCTCCACTAGTCCAGATGCACCTGCAGACGTCATGAGAAGAGATGGAGGCACAACAATGTCGCTGAAACTCACACAACCTTCAAATCTGCCGTCAATGCACACCACACAGAGGAAAAGGAAATACCCTGGACTGATAGGCTTTGTACAGGTAGGTGCCCCTTCTTGCAAAACATCAATCAACTCTGCAACACCATGGCGCATGGGTGCCTGCGTTAGCACATGGCAGCCATTGTGCGTCAATGTAGGGGAAAAATACAGGGGGGCATATTCTTGAGCCCCTTCCAACAGTTTAAAGCCGCTGGTGTGTCATTTTCTTGACATACTTGCAGAGTTAATTTTGCACCAGATTGCGCCGTATTTACAAAGTGACGCATCAAAGCATAAACCCCTGCACCACATTTTACCTGCGTCAGGTGTGATGTATGCAGGGTGGGCATTCCCACGCAACAAAGCCTCGTCGGAGTGGTACAGTGAAATCTATCAGATTTCGCTGCAACAATTCGAGAACGACACTGCATCAGAACCGTACGCCTGCCTCATGGCGGGCGTAGGGTGACGCAGTGCTATAGGGATATGCTTGCAACACAACTGCAGCAATGCATGACTTTAGCACTGACTGATATGTCAGGATTCTGGATGTATCTGTTATTGATTGTGACATGGAGAGCCGTACAGTAAATATGCAGCATCCATGGTGTCGCAAGGAAAGCGCTGTCAAAAGTATTGCAATGCTGTTTTGTCGCAGCGATGCACCACATTCCATGAATGAGGCCCAGAAATGCGCCCTATCTTATTCATAGGAAGCATTCCTGACCTTTTGTTTCTGTGCAGGGTAGTGCAGCAATATTCCTTGCAGCGCTGTCCAGCACCCAAACATCTTATTTGTGAGCCAAAATGTTTCCACCAATTTTAAGACCAGCTATATTGGTCTTAAATAACTGCTTCTAACTGGACTTATAGGCAGTTATTCTGGTTTTGCACCATACAAGCAATTCCTTGTAACTATCGTGATGTGTGATAAGTGGCAGTTTTTTTACGGGAATGCCAACCTTGCATCTCATTTTCATTAAGTCCTGCTAACAGAAGTGGTGATCTTGAAAATTCACGTTTACGCTTGAAAAGTGCCTCTAAATGCAGTTAGCGGAAACTTGTAAATAAAGCAATAATAAAAAGCTGCTATAATGTCATAAAATTGCCACTACGGCGTTAAGTCCTTGTAAATATGCCCCAGCATTACTTTCGGGCTAAGTATCCACTCCCTGTAACAATGCTCATCTCTTTGCCCCATGAGTTAGGAGATGGGTGTGAATAATTTCTGTATTTGGCGGAAATTCCGCAAAATCTATGACATACTATTTTGAAGCAATGTCAAGCATGACATCCTCTTCCTATGCCTGCTGGAAGTTCTGAATCCTTCCTCCAACATGAAGTAAATTGAAGGACAGAGACTAGTCAGGATTTTTTCTTATTCAGTCCTTTTTATTTGTTGAACTCTTTCTTTGGCGAGGAGGTCCTGGGCTGAAACCTTCTTCGTCTTCTAAAGGAGGAAGATGATGAATCATGTTTAGGCAAAGATCTGGCCGAGTTCTCCTAAAACGTCCTAGCAGCAGACTTCCCCTTACAGGTTAAAGCATGCTTTTGATCTTTGAATACCTTTAACAACATAGAAATCAACTGTTCCCTGAAGAACAACTGTTCCTTAAAGATAATTTAAAAAACATGGCCTTTTTTAGCAGGGTCAGCCTACCAATCTCTGATCCAGCAATTACGCCTAGGTGCAATGACAGAACCAGATGCCACAGTTGTAGCCCTATCTACATTTGATGAAATAGCAATTAACATGGCCTGCTGCTCCATTGAGGCCTGAAGGTCTGAGCACTCTAAGCCTCAGTGACTCACTATGGCATACTTTTCGAAGTCTCGCACCACAGATTGAGCTGAATAGGCAGCAAACACGCTAGCTTTTAATGCCAAATTTACTGCCACAGAAGCCTTCTTGAGATTACACTCAACCTTTTTATTTGCAGCATCAGACGTGGAACCATCTTCTGGATTAATTGCTGTCTTTACAATTAATGTTGCAAGGATTGCTTCCACTTTAACAACATGAGGTAACATATCATCCCCCTCTAGCGAATATAACCTCTGGGCGAAACTGTGGAACTGATAGTTTATCAAACTCCTTCTACTCATCAATAATCATGTTCTTAATTTACCCATTGAACAGCATTGCCAGTCCAGATGACTTTACATACTGAGGAAAGAGATTAATCACCATCCTCCAAATTAAATGCATCAAAGCCTAAATTGTCCCACTTTTCATCTCTTCTTACATATTTCCCAGATAATGTTGAAGGCATATCCATTTCAGAACCTGCAGAATCATCTGCATTCACAGAAGTCATATCCTAAGCAGATTTAGCTGCTGGATTTGACTTAGGGCCCGATTTAGATCTTGGCACACGCGTCACTCCGTTACAACAGTGACGGATATCCCGTCAGTCGAAGTATAAATCCCATAGGATATAATGGGATTCATATTTCAGCGGACGAGATATCAGTCACTGTTGTGACGGAGTAACCCACCCGCCAAGATCTAAATCAGACCTTTAGACTTGGTGCTTAAATTGAGCCGGTTGTTTCCGATGCTCTGCACTTAAGTGGTTTCCCGTGCTCTTATGACAGTCTGCCACATGGTGGCGATACTCATCTAATTTAGAGATGAGCAGAACAACGGTTTATGAATACAATATAAGTGAAAAATTACTAGTACCTGCCTCCCCGGCCATTCCTTTAGCTTTGCGCTTGCCCGAGGCCACGCAGTGGCCATCAGGAGGGCGGGCTCCTAGTCACGGAGGGCTGCCCCAGCCCACCTTGTGGCCATCCACTCCTCGCCTGGGCAGGTATCGCCCAGTAGGAGGTAGGCGGGTCGCTGACGCACGTCCGGGGCGGCTAGGAGGAGCCTCAGGGGGTATATGACTCCAGGGCACCATTGTGGAGGCCTCTTTGCCGCTCCGGACGTCGCGCAACAGCTTCGGGACACTCTTCTCGGTGAGTGTGGCCTACGGGCTTTACCCCTCCTCCGCCTACTCCCTCCCTTGGGAGGTTTCAGAGCTATGGCTAGGCGGCTCGCTTAGCGACGGGCCGCTATGGAGGTGGGGGTTGCGTCTTCCATTTCGGCTTTTTCTCTCCGGCTGCGGGCTGAGGCCTTGGCCTGAGGCCTGCGGACTGAGGCCGATGGGCTGTGCCTCCCCACCCCCTCCGCAGACTTCCCTTCGGAGGTATGTGCAAGGCTAGGCGGCCCGTTTAGCGACGGGCCGCTGTGGAGGTGAGTGTGTCCGAGACTTTGTTCGCGGTTATATTGCTGATGTCCGGGGGTTTTGAGTGACGGCTCCGCCTCGCTTTCGTCCGCTAGAAAGGGAGCCGCCAGGACGTACTATGCGGCATTATGCCACGGGGGCTGTGCAGTGTGTGCGTACGGCTTCCCGGCCATAGCGGGCGGGGTATCCACGGCCATGCTCCCCATGCCCGGGCCCGCCCACACGCCCCCCACCCCCGGTGCGGCGTCCATGTGCTCCATTGGGGCTCCACCTATGTGAATGCAGGCGCTACTGTGTACTGTGACTGGTGCGTCTCCGATTGTCCTGGCCTGTGCCCTGAGTGCAGTCTCTGAATTCGCCTCACCGTCTACTCAGGTCAGGCTGGGTCTGGCCGGTTGTGTCGCATTGCTTGCTCCTGGTGCCCCCCCCCTCGGGGGGGGATTCCCGTGGGATATGGCGGGGGCGGGCGGGAGTGTTTGCTGGGTGGCCCCTTCGGGCTGTTGCCACAATGCGTCATTCCGATCATGATAAAGATCGAGTTTGCTTTCATTGCTTAGGCTACGAGATATGACGATTTCCTGACGCATTTGCAATCTTGGTATCTGCTTAACTTGTCCCCGGGCCTTGCGGCCCTGCCCTCCTGGGTCCGCCGCTACTCAAGGTCTTCAGACGGAAGTCACTAAGCCTTTCTATTAATCTGGATAACCGTACGCTTCGGGGTGTTAGCGTGCACTCGCTGTTTATGGGGGCAAATGTTTAATTCTATCAATGCTTATTGTGATTCGCCGCCGCCCTGCTTGTGTTGCTTACCTGTACAATGTTTGTGAGGCTGCCATGCAATTGGATAAGGTTCATGCTGTTTATGCGGCGCTCGTGGGGGTTTTCTTCCAAATGTCCGAGACTACTATGTGCAAACAAAGGTTTTTGTAAGTTCTTCGTAAGTGGGTAAGTTATATTTGACTGAGGTATGTGGCACAGTGACAGCATAGGGGGCCTCAGGGGCTCATCTTAGGTCTCGGCGCAGCTAAGGGATCCGGTTTTGGTTTTGCAATAAGTTTGGCGGGCATACCGGTGCCTCCGAGGGGCACTTGTTGTTTCATCATTCCTGTGCCACGGTATGGTATGGCTGCGCGTTTTGCGTTTCCCGACGCACATGTTCTATTGCAGAACTGCTCTCGGCCCATCCTTTGCGCGCCCGTCCTGGTGGTCTTTCACCCCCCCCTAGCAGTACCAGTATTTACGTTTTGGGGCATGTATATGCGGCAGAGTGTCATCGTTGTGCTATGGGGGTGAGGCGTATTCGGTGTGCTACATTTATCCTGCTTGAGTGGTCTGTTCAGACCTTGTTATGATTTGCGCATGTGCCGCTACGCACACTTGGTTTTTCAGACTCGTTTTCCAACTGCCCCTCGAGCGCTCGCACTGATGGTAAACCCCCCCCCCTTCCCTCGCAGCAACAGCGTTAATTGTGAGTGGCACAAGGGGCAATGAGTGGCCATCTTGCGTTAAGGGGTGAAGTGCTCTCGATTTTGTTTGCAGCAACTGTGCGAGTCTTAACGTATAGTTTGTGGCGCTATTCCTTTCTGCTATACATCTGCGTGGTGGCGTAAAGCATAAGATAGATGGTCCTGTGTACCTCTGTTGTTGCAGGTTTGTATCTAGTAGCACGAGGCCCAATCGAGTGACTTGTTTATTATAACACGTGGCATTGCATATTTTCGGCACGAGGGGTAAGCCGATTTCGTGCGCTATTTTGTTCTTGGTGTCCTTATGTAAATATTGTGTATAGTATCGTTAGGCCTTAGTAATTAGAGGCCCGTGTCGCGGTGTGCGTTTGGCAACCACGCAATCACGTTCGGGTATTCAGGCATATCGGTGTTGCGGCTCGATCTGCGTCATGGAAGGGTGTATTGATAAGTGATGAGTGCTTTCAGTTCAGATTTGTAAGGACGAACAGATGTTCAGTAGTAAAAGTGTACCTCTTGCACGGTTTTCGGAGGCGAATTTATGTGGAATGGGTATATCGTGGCCCATAAATCCTAGGTTGCCTCTGTTTCCATAATGCAGGGTTCTTCTGCGCACTCACATGCTGCATGGACAGGCGTCCGATTGCGAGGTTCTAATGCGCATTTCCATGTTCGTTGGACAGGAGTACTCGCCAGTTGTGGCCGTCCTTTTCTGTTTCGCTTGCCAGTTTCTCACTGGCACATCGCGGGCGATGCGCGTCCTTGTGCGTCTTCCCCATCTCATGTAAAATTTTTGGCAAAAGAAATATTTATAACGTGGACTCCCAGCACGAAGGCAACAACGAGAATACTTACAAGCGCAGTATGGCTGCTCAGTGCCTTTTGCTCGGGAGGATACGGGTTAGCTCTGCCCCCACTGGATCGTAGGCACGCCTGCCGTCAACGATTAGAGAGTGGTCTCCCCCGGTAGATAGTTGCGGGAGGCGGGAAGGGCAGGGTGTAGTGGCCTGGCCTCGTGGTGTCTGCCCTCCTCAGCCTGTGTTCAGGGGTTGATCGCGAGGAGGTATGCCGAGATGGAGATGAGTCCTCCCCCCCTCCCCGCCGCTGCCAGCCACCAAGTGGTCCTGCGTAGGCGGTGATCATGGTTATCAATGGGCGGGCAACGATTTAATTCCACGGTGTGGTGGGTCCCTGTGGACCTGCGATGTTGTCTAGGGTTAGTATCCCGGGGATAGGACATTGAGTACTGACCAGCACTGTTCATTTGGGAACCGGGTCGGCCTCAGCGTTACATGGGTTGTCCTGGTCATACCCCCCCCCCCCACCGTGCCTACACATCTAGAGCAAGATTTCTGGCCGGGCCTGGTGGCTCAGTGGACTTATGCGTCTACTGTATGGTGCCAGTGCTCGACCTCGTGGCACAGGTTCATATCTCGGCGGGTCATTCAGTCTTCCATCCTTCTGAGGTCGATAAAACGAGTCCCATGGGGTTGGGTAACAGCAAAGCATGTTATTTCCGCGCCAAGATCCTCACGAGGGAGCGTGCTTTGGTTCCCCGCCTTAGTGCTATGGGACCTGGCCCAGGTAGTGCTTATCATGTCTAGATGGTGGCCCCCTTCGGAGAGTCAGACCTCTCTGGTAGCGCTGTGCGGCTCGGAGATGCATCGCATCTCAATACGTAGAATCTTCAGCCTCCTCCCTGCAGCGCTAGAGGCCCATCCATACCTGCATATTGGAGCGGTAGCTCAGAGGTTAGGGCTTCTGCCTCTGTGGACTCGGGCCTCTCTGAGTCAGGCGCTCGGCCACCAGCTGGTGGGCAGGGTTGTTCACCCCACGCGGCGTAACGGTTGGGAGGCGCCTTAACGCGTTGACAACTTTTGTTAGCGAGGGCTTCCCCCTCCATGGAACACGAGCGTCCGCATCTCCCACGTTGCCCGTGTGGTAGCAAACCTGGGGGTAGCGCCCATACGAACAGGCATGGGGACGGCCTGCACCCAGGTATTCTCTACATTCCTGGCACAAGATTAGAACAGGATCCTCACGTTCGCATCAAGTTAGGGGAGGTCCGCCGATTTTGGCGCGGGAGACATGGGGTCGCGCCCCTGGGCCGTCCCACGCTACACCTTCGGGTAGGTTTGCGCCATACATGATTGTGATTTTAAAAATTCAGGGCAAATGACTCGTCATCCCGGTGTCTAGCTGCACGTAGGTGTGTACTGGGGTATCGGATCTGGTGTGAAGTGAGCGCTCAGTCCCCCGGTGCCTTACAGCACTCCTCTGTGCCAGTTCAGGGACTGTCTCCACGGACATAATTCCGCTGCCACTCCGGGCCTACTTGGGTCTGAATCGGGGTTCGCAGGGGTTAAAGGACCACACATCGCATGGGGCTCCTGGCCTGAAGGCACAGCACTTATAACATAGAATTCCCTGGGGCAGAATTGGGGTAAATTAGTTGGTGGCCTTGGGGATTCTCCGCCAATTCATTATCAGATTGGCTCCCCTTTGGGCACTGAACTAGGGAGAAGCTATGTTGAAGGGTCCCGCGTAAGGGGTAGGTCAACGCGTTTTGGGACGCGGCTTATGACTCACACTAGAGAAGTGGCGCATTGCGCAGCCGTTACATTCTGGGTGCCTGCATATGAGTTGAGATGATATACTCAGTATATTTCGGGTTTGAGTACCTGCATTTTTTGGTGCGTCACACCAGGCCTTCAGCTAGTGTGCACTATATAAGGCCGCTAATGTGTACGTGTGATTGGCTGCCCCTGTGCAGAAGGTGTGATACATCAGGCATGCAGCAAGCTAGAACGGTATGTGGTGACTTATGTGTACGTGTATCTGTGTGCCCATGTTAGAGAGTTGTGTTACTCAGACAAACGGTAAGCCAGCTATGCATGAGGTGATCAGCATGTATAGGTGACCGAATATCCAGTGCTAGGACATATGCGATACACCAACCAAGCAAATGCTACTGCATAGTGTGGACAATATGCACACACAACTGATTGCTGGTGTATAGGGGATGTGGTGCGCAGCGTGCATGTGTATGAGTGCTTGTCACCCGCATGTGAGGTGCCGGGCATTGGGTCATGGGTGCATAGCAGACTTATGAATGAGTGCTCGGTCCAGGGAAGGCGCGGCGTTGTGCGCTCAGTGTACATGTATGTGAATGGACACCTGCCCTTGCGCACCCGTAAGGCCATTTGGAGCGTTATCGGGACTCCAGCTAACATTATCTCAAACGAGATAGTGCTGTGACTGTCAGAATAGTATGTACGTAGACCACAACAGTGTGGAATCAGTGTGCCAAATGTGTTAGTTTTCAGTCACTTTCCATGTATCTGGCGTCTTTGGGGTCTGTTTTAATACAGTAGAACGGGCCCTCCATAGGATTTCACGTCTAGTGGGCTAGGGGGAGCCCCGAGCCGCGTCATGTGACTCGTATACGGCGGTGTGGAAATTTGTATTGGCACCTCTATATCATACATATTACAGTTTTGCTGCTGTGCTTACCCTCGTGGCGCTCTATTGGAAGGGGCTCTTTCTTTTGGGTATCTGACTGTCGGTCTTGGCAAGGTCTGTCTATATGGAAGACCGGCTAGAACGTGCCAAAAGTAGGATAATTAGCAAGTGCTAGGCCTAGCCCTAAGCTAATAGGATCATAATAACCCTTGCGCATACTATCTCCTGGGGGCCTTAACCAAGAGGTGTAGTTAGACCTGTTATATGTTCAATCCCGGGACCTGCGCGGTGTTAACTTGACCTATGAGAAGGCAAGGTCACATGACAATAGTCATTTTGCCCTTCCATAATGCTGCAGATGTCTGTCTGTTCATCCTAGGCTATAGAATCTGAAGGCAGCCCACCCGCTGCGCCATCAGTTCGGGAGCTCTCGCTGCCTCTCAGTACAATGTAGGGTCTTCAGCCTGCAGTGTTACACCCATTTCACGTACAAGTGGAACAACTGTTGCAACCTCAGCCAAGCCTGCGCCTGGACTGCCAAGAATACCTAGGAAGTGGGCCCCTAGAAGACTCAATATAGAATGATCTACCTGGTATCTCATCTCCCCATCGCTCTTTTCTCTATTAGGGGTGGGCTCGATGGGCTCCTATCAGGGTGGACACACGGCTTCGCTATCACGGTTGTAGGGTGGGGCTCCCTTGGCTTGGTTTAGCAGCCGCGTGAATGAACCTGAGTAACCTTTGGTTCCCCTTTTGCCCCTCCCGATGTGAGAAGCTGGCCTGACATTTCATGTCACCATTTTGGCCCCCCCCTTGGTTCGGTTTAATATATCATCTTAGGGGGGTCGTGAGTCTACCTTAAGTCAAGCTACCCTTGAGGTAGCATGGACTAAGCAGCCTCCAGACTAAACTAGGGGGCATGTGATACCGGATGTTTACTTTGGCAATTCTGTATATCAAATTTAAGTCCACCTCGCAAGTTATATACCAATTGAAGCGTGTCTTGATGCAGGTCAGGATCTTAAGGGGCACTTGGTTTCAGTCACAGCAAACCCTTGGTGGTGGTCTAAGTCAGCCTACAAACAAGCTATCTTAGTGGTAGCATGGCCTAGCTGCTCCCAGACTAAAACCCAAGAGGGCAGGTGATGCCTGCTGTAATACTTGTTATATCCTGGCTTTAGCATAGGATGGGACATCGCCCAAGTTTTATAGTATATTATGTATCGATCCCTCCAATGCCCCTGTGCTCTTTTGAGTATAGCAGCACAAGCGTTCAACGTAAGCACACTTTCTCGATGATTATGCAGAGGACGGCGTTGCAGCAGTAGCTGTAACTACACCTGGGTGTAGTCTTCTAACGCTTTGTGTGAGGTTGTGTGGTTGAGTTCCAGTGGTAGGTCCTGGAACGCCTATTTATGATACGGAGGGCGTTCAGCAGTAGGGGCCCCTCCTCACCCTAGGTCCTTTCCTGGTAGTATGGCCTCTCGTCTGGGGATGGTTTCTCTAAAGGGGTTAATGTTAGGACCCGGGGGATCTGCACATTTGTGGCAGAGGGGGCCTTTCATTCCTTCAGGCATGTAATGTCATGTCAGGAGCTAGGGTCTCTGAGGTGGAAAGGGTCCCCGCACCTGTCGTTTGGTCTTGTTCCTCGGACTGACGAGTAGCTCGGCTGAGCTAACGTTGCAGGTCAAGGGTTATTTGTGGCAGATGGTGTCCATCTCACGCCCGTAGGATTAGACCTGTTCCTCCTCTATCTGATGGAAGCACTTCTGAGCAAAGGTTGCAGGTAAAGAATAGTAGCAGCGGTGGGGGGCCCGTGCGGCAGCGGGAACCACCGCACGGGCTGTGGCGGAGTTACTGGGCGATCCGGAAAAAGAGAGGTGCAAACACTGTACTTCAGCGGGCACATAAGGGTGCCAGAGCCTAACCTGTAACCTCATGGGAGGTGCAGGAACTCGTGTCGGCGCCCCAGTAGTCCTTCGGGCGGTTGTGGGCCTGTGCAGCCGGGGGTTTGCCTAGTCACGCCCTGCAAGGGGCGTGTGTAGTATAATTATAATAATTGTGCAGCAGTTGGGTGGTTCGCCACTGTGCTGATTGGCTCAACAGGCGGGCAGGTGGCGAGAATGCGGCCTGCCCTTGGATCGCCCGTAAGATAACCCACCATCATTACATATGTTGTATGTAATAAACCTGCAGCAAATTTTTCCCAAACTTAACACTTGTGTCTGTGTGTTATTTGCGGGTTTGGGCATCACGGGGGCGGGGGGTTCTGTGGCCCTGATGTGACTATGCGCTTGCCCGAGGCCACGCAGTGGCCATCAGGAGGGCGGGCTCCTAGTCACGGAGGGCTGCCCCCGCCCACCTTGTGGCCAGCCACTCCTCGCCTGGGCAGGTATCGCCCAGTAGGAGGTAGGCGGGTCGCTGATGCACGTCCGGGGCGGCTAGGAGGAGCCTCAGGGGGTATATGACTCCAGGGCACCATTGTGGAGGCCTCTTTGCCGCTCCGGACGTCGCGCGACAGCTTCGGGACACTCTTCCCCCGCCCTTCCTCGAACCCAGAGTGTCTGCTTGAGGGGGGCTCCGGGGGGAGCTTTAATGTGTTCTTTTTTCATTGCAGGCGGAGTTACTGGGCGATCCGGAAGAAGAGAGGTGCAAACACTGTACTTCAGCGGGCACATAAGGGTGCCAGAGCCTAACCTGTAACCTCATGGGAGGTGCAGGAACTCGTGTCGGCGCCCCAGTAGTCCTTCGGGCGGTTGTGGGCCTGTGCAGCCGGGGGTTTGCCTAGTCACGCCCTGCAAGGGGCGTGTGTAGTATAATTATAATAATTGTGCAGCAGTTGGGTGGTTCGCCATTGTGCTGATTGGCTCAACAGGCGGGCAGGTGGCGAGAATGCGGCCTGCCCTTGGATCGCCCGTAAGATAACCCACCATCATTACATATGTTGTATGTAATAAACCTGCAGCAAATTTTTCCCAAACTTAACACTTGTGTCTGTGTGTTATTTGCGGGTTTGGGCATCACGGGGGCGGGGGGTTCTGTGGCCCTGATGCGACTATGAGGATCTGGAATAATCTGACCTGTTGCACTTGCAGGTGACAGAGATGGTTAGTAGTTGTTTTGGCAGTGATGACAGGAGCAATGGGTTGTCCAAGCTGCTGTGGCTACGTGGTCAGGGCGATGGCACTTAAAAGAACACT
The DNA here is from genome assembly GCF_964261635.1 of Lissotriton helveticus. NCBI lineage: Eukaryota > Metazoa > Chordata > Amphibia > Caudata > Salamandridae > Lissotriton > Lissotriton helveticus. The sequence continues at coordinate 428,627,751 of NC_136071.1, forward strand.
GTCTCTGCCATCGCCTGAATTTCCTCTGTACATTTCAAAGGTGGCACACATTCCCTGCTTCACTGCCCCCTCCTCTGTGATGCCTGGCCTGAATAGGGCTCTCTTCAGAAGATTAAGAAGAAAACAATACATGGCTTCTCTTCGCTCCTCTCTTGCCTTCCCTACTGCTCAAACAATACCATCACAAAACAAAGTTTCCCCTCTTAAAAGTAAACATGCGTGCTGGAAAGAGTAACAATGAGAAACATACAAAAGTCAGATCCTCCAATCAAAAGTACAAAGGTGTCGACCAATCATCAAACAATCGCCTTATGTCCCCAAAAGTGACACCAACTAATGAATTTCTGGGCCATCTACCTTATCGGGACCCATAAACGTAGGGTCTGCTTCTCCGCCAACCAGCCGCTTCCATGCGCAACCTTTGCCCCGTAGAAGCAGCCCCAGCCGCTCAGGACCGCCTGCACGCCTATTGTCCCTTCACCTGGCTCCGCCTAGTAAGCTGCTCACGCTCGCCTGACTGAGGGTATTCAAAAGGAGCCACACCTCTCCCCATACTCCTGCCCTGTACAGCAGTCTCGCCCTGTACAGCAGTCTCCACGGCCCGCGGAGGCGAACAGGAGAGCCAGAACTAGTACTCAGACAGAAGAGAACAGGCTATTAAAAGTTAAGAGATGGCTTTGGATTGGGTCTGAGGAGGCAGGGAAGCCTCATAGGTGAGGATGGGGTCCTGGGGGGGGGGCCGACCGTAGGGAGGCCTGCCCCGCCCGGGGGAATTTGGGGCCGGGGAGAGGGGGGGGGGGTAGAGATGGTGCCACACGGGGACGGGGTTTGGGTGTTTTGGTAGCTTTTGGGCTGGGGGGCGGGGCTGGGTTGGGCTTCCTTTTGGGCGGGGCTGTAGTATCCGTCCGGCCACGCGGCAGAGACACCATTTTAAGTGAGGTGTCTCGGCCGCCGGGCGGGGGGTGGCGGTTGGACAATTTTTTGACTCTATTTGGACTTTGTTGGGATGATAAGACTTTATTTGGGCTTTGTTTGGGAGGAAATGCCTCGCTGCAACGGTGCACGGACTGTTCACGGAGATCGCTGGTGTTTGGCAAGGCTCGATTGCACCATAGAGAACGCGGCAACAATAGAGGCGAACTTTGGAACTGCTACGAAGGGCACCGATTTCCCGGCAGGCCGGACACTTCGCTGGTGCAGGGACGGGCCGGACACGTCGCTGGAGGCCGGAGGAGCTCGGGTGAGCAGCATGCGGCTCCACGCAGCCGAGCGGATGGGCCTGTTCTGCCTGGTGCGGGCGGTCAGGCTCCCCCGTGGGACTAGGTGAGTCCCGCTGCCCCTACCCGAAGGGTCCGTACGGCCGCCGGGGTTTAATTGGGGGCAGGGGAGAAGATAGACGGCGGTGCTTCTTGGGGGATTTCTGCTCTCTCTGCACAAGGGGTAGCTCAAGTTTAGCTGCATGGCATTGGGTGATTGTGGGGTACTGTGGTGGGTGGTAACGGGGTACCGTGGGGAGGATGATTGGGTACACCTGGCCTTGTATTTCAGTATGCAGCATGTTGTAGTGGGACCCTGTTGGAGGATACGAGGGACTAGTGGGCTGTGGTACACGTGGTTTGTGGTGTGAGCATTGTAGAGGTACTGGTGGGTAGGAAACGTGGCATCCCGGTGTAGGTAAAATAATATTGTGATGCGTTGTAGAGCATATCCTGGGGTGGGTAGCGAACACTGAGGTGGATGGCGTAACGCTGAGGGGGATAGCATAGTGCAGTGGGGTGGTAGTGGTGTAGGCTGGCATTGCCCCGTGATAGGCACTGGTGTGTTCTGGTATCGGCGCCACGATTCTGTGTTTACTAGCTTGAGTAGGGAGTTTCCAGACTGCGAGGTGGCCGTTCGCGTGACTTCCGGGCGCTGTTTTTGGCGGGAGGGCACTGGGGACAATGGCGGGTGACACCACGGAGTTTCTGTCAGCTCTGCGCTAATCGCAATTGAGGGGAAAATAGGCGGCAGCCGCTGATCTGCATCCTTTTAGACGTAGTTCATTGTACAGTGGTACTTACAAAATGTGGGGGCTGTATTCTCAGGGCAGCTAATTGGCGGTGTGCACAGTACAGGACCTCATTGCTATTCAGTGTGTACATGCTGTTGATTCTACCCAAGTGAAGCAAGGCTACCCTGAAAATAGTGGATTGTTTTGGCAGTGGAGAGTCCACCTTTCGGAATGTGGTACCCCAGTGGCGGAGAACCATCTGTTCCCCCGTGCATGAATTCAATATCGCATTGTAGGTATGGGACCGGAAGCCCCAGCACAGCAATTGTTTCCTGAATGTGCCACAAACGACGCAGGGTCTCCTGACATTTATTGAAGGAATGGGTTTGAGGGCCTTAAACTCGAGGCTGTATTCGTTTTCCCTGTTAAGTAACACCCACAATCCTCAGACGATAACTAACCATTACAGAACTCAGACCTTCCAGGACCCAAAAGCTGAAGAGGCTCGTAGGCAGGCCTAGGGTAAGACGGAACGTTTAAAGCACATAGGAAGTTTAGAGTTAAACTGCTTATGGCACAGCTCATTTGTAGTCTACGAAGCGATTTCCCAAATGGCGGTAATTGTTTTTTAAAGTGCTTTTAACAGTACAGAAACCACTTTATCCAAACGTGTGTTGCACTCACGTAGTCGCTTTACAAACAAACACATCAGGAATGGCATGACAATCAAAGGGGTTTAGGGACAAATTATGCGGTTCTAAAGTCTGAAGTGTAAGGCATAGAAATCACGAGTGAACCAAGCATGCTAAATGATGGTTTTCACTATAGTTAAGAGTGACCTTTCACTACACATGGGAGTACAGGATTAGGGAATTCCAATGAGGCTTGCTTCACTGAAAAGTTTGTGGTTTGTGGAGACAGTATTAACCCGATGACCTCATGTTTGACCATATAAGTATCGATCACATTCCAAATCACCATTGTCATCGGGGTTTACGTGCCTTCGCTACACTATGCCTTGATATTTTATTTCTTCGTACTATTGTCTCACATATAACAGTCATCATATTTTCTTTTTCTAATGACCTTCGCAGCCCCACATTTGTAGCCAATGTCTTTGGTCTCGCTGCTCCTTTATTGACGGGTTCTATCTATGCAGAAGTTACCTGGACGAGTATGCCCTCTCCTATGCTAAGGTAGGGAGGAGATGTCTTGCATATGCAGGGGGAAAGTTTGATTACATCTTTCCTTGATTAGTAGGGATATCTTGTGGTCATGGACACAAAATATTGTTTTACCGGCTTCTTGGTACGAGGAATAGGGCTCTGTTGGGCAACTGAATGGTGTAGGCCTAGTGCGCTCATTCACTCTGAATCGGAATATGGTGCATATGCCCTTGCATCCTTTCATCTGACATGAGCGATGCATGTGCACTGACAGGACTAATATAAGCTACTTTACCGAAGTGGTGGGGTCCACTTGTTTCTGAAGTTGCGAAGGATTGGGTGAGTGGAGAGCAGAGCGGGATCATATGCTTGGCAATCCAGGTGTGGTATTGTACTTAATTTTAGATGGCGCTTGATTGAACGGCAACTCTTGGTACATTTGGTGCTACGCGGCTTTTTCGGTAGAGCACTGCGGAGTTGCACTTTGCGCCTCCGTTTCAGTGAAATATATTGAATTCGGGGCCCAGGTTCCTGTTCTTGCATTTTGTGTTAGACTCCTAAGCTGTGAAATGTATACATACTTTTCTTTACAGTTTACATATTGCTGATCTTTTCTATGCAAGGTGCATTACGGAGTACCACGCGGATATCTTCTGTAGGACCATTGTATTAGGGTGGGACAAGGAGGCGAGCGCATAGAGTTTATGATAGTGACAATTTTCACAGTTGAAGGCCTGGAGTGAACAACCTAACAAGATATCTGCAGGTGCGCTTGTGAATACGGCACACAAAATTCACGTTTCAATGGGCCGCGGGCATTTCGAGTCGCGCGGGATGAGGGGTACGTTCTTTGCAGTGGGCTTTTTCCTGGCGGACAGGCTCTGGGGGTGACGCACTGTGTGGAGGACTTCTTTCTGGGTGCCAGAGAGGAAGCACGGTCCCATGTCGGTGTGGTCATTCTACGTGGTGAGCTCGACTCCGTGGCCAGGGAGCACGCCCGCCGGAGGACAGGGGGGTCGCAACGCGCAGTGGGGTCTGACGCCGAACGGTGCCGCTGCCATGTCGGGGGCTGCGGGGTAGGGTAGGTGACGGGGGGGTTGGGGGCACTGCGGCAGGGGTTTCTTCTTGGCGGACGGGCGCAGGTGTGGGACACGCATCCGGAGGGCTTCTCTCTGGTGGGACGGCCGGCTCGGCGGGCTGCCTGCAGGCGCTGAGCGGCTTCTCAGGCCTGGTGTTGACAGGGGTGGGCCCTGGGCGCCAGAGAGGGGGCACGGCCCCGTGTTAGTGCGGCATACCTGTTAGGGAGCTCGATTCCGTGGCCAGGAAGCACGCCCCGGGGGTGACGTCGACTGAGGGCATGGCCCTATACAGTTAGTGACGGAGGGCATGGCCCTATGCATGGGTGACGGAGGGCATGGCCCTACGCATTGGAGACGAAGGTCATGGCCCTATACATTGGTGACGGAGGGCATGGCCCGATACGTTGGTGACGGAGGGCATGGCCCTATACATTGGTGACGGAGGGCATGGCCCTATACATTGGTGACGGAGGGCATGGCCCTATACATTGGTGACGGAGGGCATGGCCCTATACATTGGTGATGGAGGGCATGGCCCTATACGTGGTGACGGAGGGCATGGCCCTATACGTGGTGACGGAGGGCATGGCCCTATACATTGGGACGGAGGGCATGGCCCTGTGGTTAGGGGGGAGGACCTGCCGGCGGTTTGAACGCGTGGACCGGACAGCACGGGGTTTGAGGGGGGTCCGCGGTAGCCATATAGTTAGGGGGTGGTCATGCCGAATGGGGCAGGTGGCGCGGCCCGAGTTTAGGGAGGGGGAGTCCTAGGGGGGGGTCGAGGACCGTTAGCACGTCCCTCGAGTGGCGGTTCTTCCTAATATATGGGGGAAGAGTAGGAGAACTGTTTGGAGTATCGGGGGGTAGGTCAAGCACAATAAAGTATTTAGCCAGGTGGAGAGGCAAATTGACGTTATGCTAATTGTTACTGTTTGTGGATTGTGGGAATCAGTTAGGGGAGGGGGTGGGGGTGAGGCAGGAAATTACATATTTATGAGGTTTAGATTGTGCGGCGCAGGCCGAGGATGTTATTGTGTAGGATGCACCTGCTTCCAATAAAGCGGCCTTTATCACACTTTCATTGAGTCTCGGGTCGGTGCTTTCTCCCCCCCCCCCTTTCCCCAATGGGCCCCAATGGGGTCCTGGGGGGGGGGGCCGACCGTAGGGAGGCCTGCCCCGCCCGGGGGAATTTGGGGCCGGGGAGAGGGGGGGGGGTAGAGATGGCGCCACACGGGGACGGGGTTTGGGTGTTTTGGTAGCTTTTGGGCTGGGGGGCGGGGCTGGGTTGGGCTTCCTTTTGGGCGGGGCTGTAGTATCCGTCCGGCCACGCGGCAGAGACACCATTTTAAGTGAGGTGTCTCGGCCGCCTGGCGGGGGGTGGCGGTTGGACAATTTTTTCCCTCCCTCCCTCCCTGGACCATGATTCGGGGGGGGGGTGCCCACGGGCAGGCACTACTCTTTACGGGGGAGTTTCCTTTGCGGGGGAGTTTGGGGGCAATGGGGATTTTGGGCATTGTTTTGTTGGAGGCTGGTGCAAGAAGGGGTGTGAACGGGGTGATGAGTTTGTTGGACGTTACATCTTGGTGTCCTTAGGCTCAATCCTTTTTTGTATGAATAGAAGCAGAAGAGTTCGTGCTTTGTGGATAATTGCTCTTTATTTGTATAGATGAAAACGTAGACAGCCGACACGTGCTTCGCCTCTGTGGCGAATTGCGCCAGGGCTTTTTCAAGGCTATTTACAATGTTTTGTATTCTGTGTAAAAAAGGGGTTTTTGGATTGGGTGGGGGGTTTTCGCATGTCGCTGGAGCAGGTGTGGGGTGCATTCTGTATGTGGGGGCGGTTCTTCCTAATATATGGGGGAAGAGTAGGAGAACTGTTTGGAGTATCGGGGGGTAGGTCAAGCACAATAAAGTATTTAGCCAGGTGGAGAGGCAAATTGACGTTATGCTAATTGTTACTTTTTGTGGATTGTGGGAATCAGTTAGGGGAGGGGGTGGGGGTGAGGCAGGAAATTACATATTTATGAGGTTTAGATTGTGCGGCGCAGGCCGAGGATGTTATTGTGTAGGATGCACCTGCTTCCAATAAAGCGGCCTTTATCACACTTACATTGAGTCTCGGGTCTGTGCTTTCTCCCCCCCCCCCCTTTCCCCAATGGGCCCCAAATGAAAGGGCGGGAGGGACGTGCAGGTAATACGCCGTTCCAGGAAGTGTGGAACAACACCGGAAACACGGCAGTCCAAGTGAAGGCAAACAGTTCCCCGGAACGGTGGGTCCGGTTGCACTTTAGGTCCTCGTCGTCAATTGTTGTGATGGTCGAGCACTGTTTTGCTTCAAAAGCTCTTTAGTACCTGAAGTGCATGAAAGGGGCAAACACGATCCTCCCAGTACAAAACCAGCCAGCATCTCCCTAGCACAAATCCCCCCTACATTCCAAGAACATAGAAAACCATAAAACAGTCACTGACACGAGACAGATGTATGAGCTCGAGGTAATACATACACTTGCTCTTTTGCATTGGCAATTCCTGTATTAGTGCAGTGACTATCAGAAACATTCACTAATAGATGGACTGATGATTGGAGAGCATGCGTGATATGGGCTGCGTGCTGAAGGTGGGGAAAGTTTCACTACACAAAAAGGAGAATGAAAAAATGCGAAAGGGAGCGTGTTTTCTGTCACAAATGAGCGTAGTAGTATGGTTGCTGCTAGGGGATAGGTACACACAGCAATAAAGTTGTGTGGTAATTTTGACAGATTACTGTTTTGGAACAAGTGATTTATTGTTGCTAAATAGGTCATTTGATGAAGACCCACCGGGGAAGGGCTAGATTGTGAGGTGTGCGGGTTTTCCAGAGTAAAGTGCCATGTGTGTCGTATAGAGCATGTGAAATGAAGTGGGACGTCACAGGAAGCTAGTGTAGTAGGAGCAGCGGACAAGAGGAAAGAATTACACATAAGGTCTTCGATAAAACTAGCTAGTTTTCTTGTGTTCACAGCATTTGTGAAGTCAAGTTTCAAGTGAAGTCTTGTAATACAAGAAGAAAGATGGGATAATGAATGGTGGTCAAAGATAGGAGTGAAAGGATGCTTTACACATTTTAAAATATACTGTTGTTTTGGTACATTGATACACTACTTGTTTAGAATCACTGTGCTGTCTTGCCCTGTCCATTGTATTCTGACTAGCCATGTTTCACAAGTCAGCTCGACCATGGTGAAAGGGCACTGTACTGTCTACCATCAGAGCGGTGTTCTAAGAATTGGGGAACACCCAAAGTGTATCCCGATTCTAAGTGAGGGTTACGCTGAGCTATTTGGCAACTGACAGTGGTGACAGCGGATGAGTAGTCTAGGGACACAAGTATTTTTTATCAGTACTCCTATAAGGAGGATTCTATTGGCCCTAACCAGTAAAACATCTGACCTGTTCGCATAACTGGGGTCCTATGCCTTCATCAATGTGGAATGTGTGTTCATGATACATGTGTGTTAATGGCATAGCACCTCTGGATTCCGTATGCGTTCCTCTTAAGATGTTGGCTCTCTTTTAATACAGTGGGTTTGTCCATGGAGAACATGAAAGACTACTTATATGAAAAATTTGCTGTTGTGAAAAAATGAAAGACAGAAAGTTTACCTGCCTGCCAGAATAGCTGGACTGAAACCCCCCAGGTAGAGCCGGACTACACTTGCTGAATGGGGCTGCTGATCCCAGAAAAACCTGAACAAGTCCTAGCTTACCAGAGAATAAGTAAGGGGCAACAAGCTTTCCTCAGCCGAGCGGGGAAGGAATGAACAGTTTTGTAACATGGTCTTTCCTAACGCCAACCTGCTTGTGCCCAATTCAAAGGCTATATCACATATATGGAGTACATGTTGCGCCAGCGCTATCTCAAGAGGGCATTCCCTCATTTGCATGAGGGAGTGGCCCCAAGCAAATGAGGGAATCTCTTTACTTCTGTGCCTGCGCCGTATTATGGATGTCCATCACCACCCCCTTTTGTACCGCTTTTGGCTGCCATAAGTGTGGCAGGGTATGCTCAGACGTGAGTCCCTTGCTCACTTTGCCACTGGATTCAAGCAAGCCGGGCTGAAGACGGCTGGAATGCCAGAAACCGGTCCTCGGAAGCTTGTTTCCGGTCCAGGGAAGGCACGGCTTGGCAGTTCGGGCTGGACTGTTCCCATGAGGCACAGGGTCAGACTGATTTGCATATAGCCATGTCTGAACTGGGGTGGCAGAGTGGGCTAAAGAATGGTGATGGATTAAACCCAGATCTTTTGACTGGGTGTGAGTGTTTGATTGATTCAGATGCTCCGTTCATCACCACCCCCTTTTGTACCGCTTTTGGCCGCCATAAGTGTGGCAGGGTATGCTCAGACGTGAGTCCCTTGCTCACTTTGCCACTGGATTCAAGCAAGCCGGGTTGAAGACGGCTGGAATGCCAGAAACCGGTCCTCGGCACTGTTCCCAACAAGCTGTGCGCGTGAGCACGCACGCACAGAAGTCGCCCTAGGCGCGCAGTGTGCTGAATTTAGCGCGCACTCCCGTGACACCGTTCGCGCCGCCGCCCTCGTTGCGGGAGATGTTTACAGTGCACAGTTGGGGGCTGATTGTGGTCCTTTCAATTAGAATTCGTGTTTATTGCAGCGCACCCGGGCGCTACAATTAACATGAATACTAAAGGTTCACAATGCACAATGATCCCGCAGCTGTGCACTGTAAGAAAAGAAATGCAGTGTCAAACACAGCGTGTGCTAAAGCACACGTCGTGTTTAAGACTTTCTTTTTTTTCTTAATTGTGTTAAGATGTCGGTCACAAGCCAGGATCACCTCTGAGGTGCCAGGTGGGCTGAGACAGAATCAGTCATATAGCAGCTTTGCACCAGGGTTGTAGGCAGGGATGGACAAGTCACTGGCAGGCCCGGACTGGCCGTTGCAGGCACCGGGCAATCCCCCGGTCGGCCGCGAAGGTGGGGGGCGGTTTTGGGCCCCAGGGGGCCGGTTTTGCTACAGGGTCGTTTTTTGCAGCATAGCTGCAAAAACGGCACTGTAACAAAATCGGCCTCATACCGGCCCTAGCAAAGAGCGCGGTCGCACCCCCCAACCCCCTCTCCCCCCTCCCCCGGGGGGGGGGGGCGGCCGAGCACTTTGCCAGGGCCGGTTTTGGTTCCCAGTCCGGCCCTGGTCACTGGAGGCTCGAGTCGAATGGAACCTTGAGCCTAATACAAGCTCAGCTTCGAATAGCTTCTGCTTGCCCTACCACCCACGCTCTCACCTCATTGCACATACCTACCCTCCCAACACCCCTTCGTCTGCCGTCTTGCCTCCACGTATCCCGGTGGGTAGGAGGGGAGGGTAATTTAAAATGCAGAATGCTTCCACAGTGCAAGCGCTTTTATGGCTAAAGTCTAATGGCTGAATTGTGGGATGTGACGCCGGGAAATCTGTGATCAATCCCGGCTTCCTCACCGCATTTCAACACACTCTGTGATCCTTGGCAAATATTTTATTTTACTGTGCCTCCCTTTCCTACATCAACGCATTTGACAGAACCTAGAACTCTATCACTTCAGGATATGCGCTGTACAAAATCCTTGTACCTTAGCAGCATATAGGAGACACCTCACTTGCCAGTGCCACTTAGTTCGCTAAGGACATCACCGTTATTGCCCAGCACTACTGCACAACATCCGAAAATGACATGTGTACATTTAAAAATGTTTACTTAAATATATATTTTCCTTCTGCATGGAGAAAACAAGCCAGAGCGTAGCTCTTCTGGGCCTAGTTCTACATTACTCCACCTGTGGAGCATGTGACAGTTTGCTGAATTTTCAAGCCCTGTGACAGAAACGGCGGTGATAGGCTCCCTGCGTTGAGACTGAAGCCATTATTATCCTCTGCCTGTTAAGAGACATTTCGGCCGTTTCTCTGTGATAATGCGACCCTGTGAACAAGAAAAGGCAGGAGGAACAGAATTGCAATGACGGTGAGGACTACAGTGTGAAAGTTAAAGTTCAAACAGGTAAACAGAGCGTAGCCATAGTTTTGTTTGGTGCTTTGGCTCCCAGCAACAAACACATTTTTACTTATTGAAAAATTAAGAGAACCAGTTGGTAAACTCACAGCAAAGACAATCTAGCTTTACTTCCACAGCTTTCGGCACTGCACTAAATGAGCACTATAACCGTTTCAAGATGGCTATGCATAGTCAGACTGCAGGAAGAGTGTGTTTTACTACAGATCAGACTGAATCAACAGAGCACTTACTCTGTCGAAGCAAAGCGCACCTGCGCTCTGATTTCACATCATACTTTTCCAAAACTGTAGGAGGTCTAGGAGCTATTCTTGTTCACTGCCTTGATTTTGGTGCTCGAGCCAAGACAGGGATTTTTGTGGAAGTTTCATCCTAAAATATCTTTGCGAGATGTTCCACTTCCTATCTGAAAGCGATTTAACATGTTCAGAGGCAAAGTGCTATTTGCACTCATTTTGATTACTGCAGTGCTTTACACAAGGGAAAATTGAAAAAACTTGCCACAAAACTGCAGGTTCCACAGGACTGTGCAGGAAGACTGTTTTCAATCAGGATATTTGGTCCAGATTATGAACTGTCAATCTGCCGAAAGAGTCGCACTGATTGCAAGTGCATGAGAAGCGACCAGGCAAGGTTGCAAGCGTGAAAACAAAAGTTGTAGCAACCAGCTACCTTTAAATTTTAAAATGTTGGACCACAGACCATATGTATGGCAATGTCTTTTGTCTCCCTAAACAAAGGAACTCTTCCACAGTTCACATCTACGAGCCTAACAAGACGATGGCATTCGACCAGGGGTCACGAAAGACCTCCCGCAAAACTATCAATAAGTATTTTTAGAGCGCGCTAATCTCCCGCGCTGGGTATCCGTTTGCTATGTAATATAACAGAAAGTTTCACTTTGCGATGAACACTGAATGCCTGGCGATCCAAGAAAGCGTTGACATGAACACCTCGTCTTACCACCCGGTTACAATGTATGCAGCTTTTCCAGGCCCTACAAACCTTTAGGCATCTCTGCACTATCGAAGTATTCAAAATACATTTTATGTTTCCTGTACAGAGGATTTCGTTTACTGGGGTATCAATACTTGTCGGGACAGTTTTGATCCTAATATTCATCAGAATAGGAACGGGAACTTTCAGTGTTTGTTTCCGTCTTCCAGCCCTTCCTCAAATGAAGAAAGGAGCATCCATTTATAGCAGTTAGCTGTTCCACAAACGCCACTTTGTCCATTCCCTTCCTATTCAGATCAGGAATTTTCTGGAGGCTATGGTCTGTGACAGGGTGCAAGAGGAACCCTATAAACATTGAATAGTATGGGGAAGAGATCAGAGCATAGAATCCAATTAGCGTAAAGACTTAAATCAGATAGGTAATATCTTCGGGCAGTATTCCTGTTGATCAGTTCTGCAAGGAAGACATTCATGTGGAACCTGATAGAATTGTTATAATATGTTCAGCATCCCTTGGCTGAGTCACAACCCCCTAGGCATTCTAGATGACAGTCTCATTCCATATCCATGGTTACCTTCACTAAGCAGATTTAAACAAACACAAGCATATAAAATGCCAACCACCCACCTTCCTTAATAACTTTAACCACAACACAACTTATAATACAATTAAACAAATAAATATATAGCTATAGATCGTTTGAATGACGTCAGGTGTCAGTTTCTGGTGTTTGGCATTTGAGAAAGTCAATGAGGATGAAACGCGTCATGCCTGCCATGCTGCAATAAAGATGCTCTCCTTGGCTCCCCGTTGTGTCCCTCTGGTTTCTTTCTCCGCGGAGTGAGGAATAGTGTTGTGGATATTGTGCACGCAATGCCCCAAGCGAGCTAGCGGGACCTGTCTTGTTTGTGGCCGAAGCTACAAGGGCACCCGCTTCACAGCTTTCCTGGACTCCAAGGTATTGGAAATATTTGGCCCCCGCATGAAGGAACAGTGCTCACACCGCTGACAACTCAGTTTGTGACTACACGGAGAGACCTGCACACGGAGAGACCTGCACATTGCTGCGGAGTCTCAGGATTTGCCTGACCCTTAACTTATGTGGTGAGACGTCTAAGGGGGCCCGGGAGGGGTCTTTGTGCTAGGAGGACACTTGTCATTTTAATCTGCACCTACACTCGTCATGTCACTGATTGCCAGTACTCACCATGAGTTACAAGGAGTCAACAGCCAAAACACTTACCTGCAAGCCCAGATGGTGCATGCTGGGAGTTGGAGTCCACCAAGGGGGACTACCAAGAGGTGTTCACGCTATTGGTTGACTATGCTGGGCCCCCACCAATGGGAGCAAGACGGATCATTTGAATGCAGGCAGGTGTCAGTTTCTGGTGTTTGGCATTTGAGAAAGTCAATGAAGTCGAAATGCGTCATGCCTGCCATGCTGCAATAAAGAAGCTGTCATTGGCTCCCTATTGTGTCCCACTGGTTTCTTTCTCCGCGGAGTGAGGAATCATGTTGTGGATATATATATATATATATATATATATATATATATATATATATATATATATATATATATATATATATATATACACACATACATACATATGGGAAAAGATTCATGCGAAAAAGGTTTTGTGTTGCATGTTTCTTAATATGTAAAGAGTATATCTACCTTTAATATTCCCCTATGTAAGCAGGTGGGATAGCTCTCCTTCCAGACCTTCTAAGAGACAACTCTGGGGCACCAGATTCCACTGAACCTTTGCGGATTCTATCATTACTGCACCCTGAGGATCATTACATATTTTTGCTCAACAAACTTTCATCCAGGGCCACAGACAGAAAACAACGCACATCTTCTGAGCTAAGCTTTGAGCCCTGGTACTTACTGTTTTACAAATTAAGCACTGTATCCCGCAGCATTTGGCAATAGTTGAAATTGCCAAATGAAGATGAACGCTTCAGGCTACAGCAAAAAGATTCCATTCCACAACTTATTGTGTTTGTCATCTTGTGTAGGCTATCAACATTTACCCACGCAATGAACAGTGCTCCAGTTAAGAATCTTTAGCAAAATCTTATGATGGCACCACCGTTGGAGTCTTGTTCTTTTGTAAACCTGAAATGTACTTGCCTGTGTAACCAATTCATGTCATGGCGGGTGAATCCTAATTGCAAATTTGCCTTAAGACCCTTAACGTGGCACTGTATGTGTGGAAATGCACCATCTTTTCTGAGTTTTAAGCAAAAGTTTGGAGTGATATTTGGCGCTACACACATGCACGGTCTGGTTCCTGGCGCACATAGCCATGGCTGCAGCGCACAGAGACCATCCACTGCCGCACACAGCGGAAAAAAATTAGAGGGAACATTGGTCCTCGGAAGCTTGTTTCCGGTCCAGGGAAGGCATGGCTTGGCAGTTCGGGCTGGACTGTTCCCATGAGGCACAGGGTCAGACTGATTTGCATATAGCCATGTCTGAACTGGGGTGGCAGAGTGGGCTAAAGAACGGTGATGGATTAAACCCAGATCTTTTGACTGGGTGTGAGTGTTTGATTGATTCAGATGCTCCGTCCATCACCACCCCCTTTTGTACCGTATTATGGATGTGGGCACAAAGGCAAAGAAGCTGACAATATGCGCACTAAAAGTGTGCCAAATAGAGGTGTCAGTGCCAGGCCCACCTTCTTTGAGCCTCTGGGAGGCCCTGGGGACCCCATCCCCGTGGCTGTGATGTAAAGTAAGAGGAGGGATGCAAGCAGTTCCCCTCTCCATGCCTGACTAGACACTGGGGACCCTATCTCCCAGGCCAAATTCCATTAAAAGGGGAGGGTGTGTAGCCCCCTCTCCGAGTCTTAATAGGCTCCAGGGACCCCATAACCTGGTCTAGTATTGCATTGAAAAGGAGAAGGGGGCATTGGGAACCCCTCCCTGAGCCTTAATAGGCCATGGGGACCCCATCCTCCAGGCTGAACTCAACTTCAAGGAGTGTGGCGAAATGGTCACCCTCTGTGAGCCAGTAAAGTCCCTGGGGACCCCATCTCCGGTGCTGGCTCAATTACTGTGTCTCAGGACACAGTAGTTTCCCAGATGAAACATATGTCTGCTCCCACCTGGCGGGAGCATTATAAAGCTTATCTCAGGTGGGAGCAGATATGCCTTACCTACCCACATGAACGAGGGCAAGGAAGGCATGTTTGCTCCCACCGGCGGGAGCTTTGAAAAGAGAACATGCAGGGTGGGAGCAGCATTTTGTTTCCCTGCCTGCACCCTTAGGGCAGGGAAACACACATTGCTCCCGTCTGGCGGGACCAAACAAAAACAGCTTTTTCTGCCAGGCAGTGAGCAATGCCATCTCCCACAGCATCCATGATGGCTGTGTGCAGGGAGCCGGCTCGGGCCACGGGGGCCCTAGGGCTCACCCGCAGCTCCCAACTTACTGTTTGGTGGGTGCTCCGGATGGGCACCAACCTACAAGCACCAGACGCTACAGGGGACGGGGACCTGCACCCTATTAATGCTTGGGGAGGGGGGTGGCATGCCCCACCCCTTAAAATATATGCCACTATTGGCTCAAGGAGGAGAGGCTGTGCATCACCCACCCCTTAAAGGTCCTGGGTAATGAGGTCCCAGGTGCCTCTTGTGGCTTGGGGAGCGGGACCACGTGCCCCACATTTACAAATATCTTTGGGTCCTGAGGCCAACTCCACACAGAACACGGCCTTTGGATGTGCTATGCGGGGGGGGCTGACTTCCTGCAGCGGGTTGGCTGCAGTGGCGGGCAGCAGGCATGGGGGTTAACTTTGCTTATGGTAATACATATTACTTCATTTTAAAAAAACACTCAAAATTCACTGAAAAAAGCAAAGGTTAAAGTAATGTTATATATACAAAACCACTTGAATTCACCAGTTATAATTTATTTATGCATTTATATATAGCGCTCATTTTACCCAGAGGTGTCGGAGCGCTGTACAATAGAGCGAAATGCATTAGATCAGACATTCCAAGACTTGTTAGAGGTGACAAAACGTATAACTACTACAATTACACAGAGTGATGGTTACATATTTACAAAATATAAATTCACAAAAAATTACACATTGCCAACTAAAGTTGGAGCGATTAGGGTTTCAAAAGTACATATTCCACAGTTGAACCAGAAGGTGTAAATAGTTCTCCAGTGAGGAACATGAAACAGTCAAAGCCAGAGAATTATTGGTAACAGTGACCATTTTGAAGATGTGGAAAGACGTGGTAGTGCAAAGGTATGGAGGAAGTGAGTTCCAAATTCTGGTCGCACTTCCTGAGAAAGATTGTGTCACATGTCTCTTTCTTAAGAAAGTCAGAGGTTCGAGCAGTACGTTTTCGGCATTACATGATGATCTGGATCCACCAGAAATTTTGAGTTTGTTAGCTAGATAGTAGGGGGTGGAAGTATGAATGGATTTGTGGGTTATACAAACCGTCTTATATATTGACCTGGCTTCAACAGGAAGCCAAAGAAGGGCTATCAGCGTAGGTGTGATATAGTTGTTTCTTTTGGCACCGCAGATGATGTGCACTGTCGAATGAAGGATGGATTTTAAAGGAGTAAGGTGTATCTTGGGGAAGCCTGCAAGGAGTGAATTACAATAGTCAAATCTGGAGAGTACCAAAGATTGAACAATGTTTTTCAAGTCTTGTGACGAATGAAGTGTTGGATACACTGGAGAAGGCATAATTAGTAGTGTGCATTTTTGGCCACTGTGTTGATTTGGGAATGGAGGGTAACTGCCTTGCCCAGGATGACTCATAGGGATTTAGCACTGTTAATTATGTTAGGTTTGCAGTTAAGAATGTTCAGATTATCCATCCAAGACTGTACAGTAGGTGGGGAGTTTGGGTTTGAGATAAGAATGAACTCTGTTTTCGAAAGATTTAGTTTTAGGTGGTGAGATGTCATCCATTCTTGGATAGAGTTCATGGTGGTGGCAAGAACTGAAATGTCATGTGCGGAGGACAACTTAAAGTAGAGTTGGGTGTCATCAGCATAGGGGTAATAACTGTTCCCAACTTTTGTAGTAGTTCTCCTAGAGGTTCAGGTAGAGATTGAATAGGGTGGAAGCAAGGATAGAGCCTTGAGGGAAACAATGATCAACAGCCTTTGAAGTTGAGACACTTTTCAATTTTGAGCATCTGAGATCTGCCCGTGAGGTACGAATCAAACCAGTTAAGAACTATGCCTTCAAAACCCATTCAATTTTTTAGTGTGTTGAAAAGTGTCTAATGGTTTACAATGTCAAAGGCTGCAGAGAGATCAAGCAGGAACAAGAGGCAGGAGCTACCTGAGCTAAGTACTCGGCGGACATTGTCAATAACATGAAGCAGAGCTGTTTC
The DNA here is from genome assembly GCF_964261635.1 of Lissotriton helveticus. Lineage (NCBI taxonomy): Eukaryota > Metazoa > Chordata > Amphibia > Caudata > Salamandridae > Lissotriton > Lissotriton helveticus. The sequence continues at coordinate 428,644,369 of NC_136071.1, forward strand.
GGTGCTGCAGCCTTGATTGAAGCCAGATTGAAATTCATCAAGAAGGTTATTGTCCTTGATGTGATAGTTGAGTTCCTCCGCTCCACATCTTTCAGTGATTTTAGCAAGGAAAGAGAGGTTGGTGAAAGGGCAGAAGTTATTAAGATCATTCGCATTGGCAGATGTTTCCTTAGCAGTGGAGTCACCTGACCTATTTTGAGGACATCAGGAAAGGAACCTTCGCTGAGAAAGAGGTTAATCAGATTAGACCAATAGAGGAGCGTGTGGGTGCAAAGGTATATTGAAAGGTCGCTTGGGATAGGGCCCAGAGAGTGGTTCGAAGGTTTCGTTTTTAAAATGTTCTTGTATAGGGTGTCAAAGGTGATGAAGTCAAACCTGTGCCAAGAGCCTTTGGATTTGCATTTCTCATGTGGGATTGGATGTGAAGTATGGTCAAGGAGCAAACTAACTTTTATATCAATGAATTGAAGTCATTCTGCTGCTTTTTGGGAGGTTCACCAAATTTGGTGTTTGAAGAGGGAGTGTTAGTGTTAGTTCTGATTAAGTAAAAAAGTTTCTCTGGTCTGTTCTTGGCAGAGTCAAGGAGGGTTCTGAAGTAATTTGATTTTTCGCAGAAAATGGGTTTGTGGTAGCACGATTTAGCGTATCAGAGATAAGAAAGATTAAAAGTAGAGGGCAACTGTCTCTTTCATCATAGACTATTTGAACCATGGAGCCCCCCCCCACCAACGCTTTGAAACCCTCGCGGGTGAGTAGCTGCGCTTTACCAACCCTGATTGATTGATTGATGGGGCAGAAAATATGGGCCTTTTCCTTTGATGTGGAACTAAACTGTATCAAGACCAAAGGTTGATGAGACATTGGGAAGTCACGTCGTTATCGTCAGAGTTGGGGCTGATGTCTGTAAGTGCCGTCTTAGCTGAGTTCCTGAGAGTGTTAAGATGGATGTTTTATGTTTAGCAAAACCAGAGCCATTTACCTTGTTTTAGCGGCAACTGCAGAGGCATAGCGGCATCATTTCCAACGGCATTATTTTAAACTGCACATCAGCGCTCCCAGCAGCAGCGCTCCCACACCTCGCCGCACCCGCTCCGCGGGTGCCGCTTCGACGGGAGCTGAGGTCACAGACACTGCGGGGCAATCTTTCTGGCGGTAAGGCGGCAGTGGGCGCGAGGCGTCAGCGGGGCTGCGAGTGTGCGGGGACTTCATTTCCCAGAAGTCCCTGCAAGACCAAGGAAGAGCTTCCGGTCCGCTCTCCCTGCTGGCCCGCCCCCCGCCCCCACCCACGAGACCCTTTAAGAGGCGACCTGGGCCTCCAACGTGTGGGCCATTTACCTTGTTTTAGCGGCAACTGCAGAGGCATAGCGGCATCATTTCCAATGGCATTATTTTAAACTGCACATCAGCGCTCCCAGCAGCAGCGCTCCCACACCTCGCCGCACCCGCTCCGCGGGTGCCGCTTCGACGGGAGCTGAGGTCACAGACACTGCGGGGCAATCTTTCTGGCGGTAAGGCAGCAGTGGGCGCGAGGCATCAGCGGGGCTGCGAGTGTGCGGGGACTTCATTTCCCAGAAGTCCCTGCAAGACCAAGGAAGAGCTTCCGGTCCGCTCTCCCTGCTGGCCCGCCCCCCGCCCCCACCCACGAGACCCTTTAAGAGGCGACCTGGGCCTCCAATGTGTGGGCCATTTACCTTGTTTTAGCGGCAACTGCAGAGGCATAGCGGCATCATTTCCAACGGCATTATTTTAAACTGCACATCAGCGTTCCCAGCAGCAGCGCTCCCACACCTCGCCGCACCCGCTCCGCGGGTGCCGCTTCGACGGGAGCTGAGGTCACAGACACTGCGGGGCAATCTTTCTGGCGGTAAGGCGGCAGTGGGCGCGAGGCGTCAGCGGGGCTGCGAGTGTGCGGGGACTTCATTTCCCAGAAGTCCCTGCAAGACCAAGGAAGAGCTTCCGGTCCGCTCTCCCTGCTGGCCCGCCCCCCGCCCCCACCCACGAGACCCTTTAAGAGGCGACCTGGGCCTCCAACGTGTGGGCCATTTACCTTGTTTTAGCGGCAACTGCAGAGGCATAGCGGCATCATTTCCAACGGCATTATTTTAAACTGCACATCAGCGCTCCCAGCAGCAGCGCTCCCACACCTCGCCGCACCCGCTCCGCGGGTGCCACTTCGACGGGAGCTGAGGTCACAGACACTGCGGGGCAATCTTTCTGGCGGTAAGGCGGCAGTGGGCGCGAGGCGTCAGCGGGGCTGCGAGTGTGCGGGGACTTCATTTCCCAGAAGTCCCTGCAAGACCAAGGAAGAGCTTCCGGTCCGCTCTCCCTGCTGGCCCGCCCCCCACGCCCCCTATATCATAATCTCCGCCGGACGCAGCCCGGGCGAAGACAGGGCAAAGACTGGGCCGTTTGAGGCCGTTCGAGGTCTGAGCGGTCTGGTCTGGGCCCCCCCTCTTTCGCCCTTTCCCCGTTATTTGGTATCTGAGACTGCTCATCATCATTGTCTCTGTTGCTAGTTTCTGTTTGCCCACATGTGTACCCGTGTAACTCGCAATAGGGTGGCCAAGGGGGGGCTGGCTCTAAATGGGCCTATGGATGATTTCATCACACGGACGAACATTGCCATAGACCAGGAAATCAACAAACTGCAAACTAGAGTGTCCCTTGACTTGGAAGCTGCTAGGAAGCTGTCACTCGAATTTGCTACCCGCAAGAAATCCTCCCTAGGACATATAGCATCTGCCACTACCCCTAATCGTGCTTACAATTCTGAGGGACTACTAACGACGGCTGATGTTCACGATATTCCAGCTTCGTTCATCCCCTCCACACCTCTGTGTTTACTCGTTACGCCTGAGGGCCCGCCCGTTACTGTGGGTAGCCCTCCCGATCCCCCTATTTCTACTTCATATCCCTCAGATATTTCTCTTGCTTCCACTTCTTATGGCGGATTAGATAGCATCCCGGTCAATCCAAATAAGAGAAAACGTTCCCCTAGTACAACTTCTTCACAGAAAAAGACCAAGAACCAGGGGGGTAACTTATCCATTGCTGGCAACACAACTGCTGATGGTAGTCCCGGAACGCCCTATACTTCCCCTCAGGCTCCTTGGCGTAACAATAACGCGGGGATGGTTCCTGTGGTACCTGGAAGCACCTTATCCACTGAGAGAACAGACCTTGTCTCAAATGACCAGGAAGGGAGGGAAAGGGAATTTATAGGAGTGGTTTGGGACACCTTAAAAAGTCTTCTATCTCCCCTGGATTTAAGGCTCTCTCGAATAGAGAACAACCTCCTAGAGATGGAGAAAAACATTATCGCTTTGGCCACTCTTGGCCTGAGAGGCCTTGAACACCAGGGTTTGATAGATAATAACATGGCTCCCCAGGTCCCTACCCCCTCTCCCACAGTTATGCCCGGCCCGCCGCCTAATCCTATTGTGCCTTGTCCCACCCAGCCCATCCCTAAACCACGCACTAAGAGAGCCGTTACCACAAACCCGGCACCCCAGCCCAGGGTTTACACCTCAAGCGCTCCCACTATTCAATCACATATTCGCACCAATTTGGCTGCCCCGAGATCACAGAATCCCACTAGCTCTAGCTCTAGCCTCCGTCCTGTCCAGGTCTCTCAAAATAAAATCTTTACTCGTTCTTCTGGGGGTCCTCGTACCAAGAGCAATTTCCGAGGGGGATATATTGATCTCCCTCCTGAAGCCAATGATTTTGTGGTGGTCTTGACGGGTGTCCCGGAAATAGAGAATGGCCATTACGAACACCAGCATTCCCTACACAACAAGGTCATGCACTGGCTCAACACCTATAGACCTATTCCTAATGGTAGAAGGAGCAGAGTTACAATGGTACGCCGAGTTCCGTGGGTGGGAACTACAAGGAAACTCACCCCCGGCGACTGCATAGTCGTAACGTTTGACGACGTCCTCACGGCTAATCATATCTGCTCCTGGGTGAGCCAAGATGGGGGCTCTTCTATTGCCCCGAGGCCTTTGTCATTCTTCTATCCACCTTGTGCTCCATACTCACAGGGGGGCAATTGGTCTATGGTCCCTCAACAGCCCAGCTGGGGGTACCCTCCAAAGGAGTATAATCCAACTAGAGGCTGGCTCGGTATTACAACTTCAAACAGGTTTGGCAGCCTTGAGGATGTTGATTGACTCCTAATGTCACCAGCTCCGGTACAATTAATTAAATCCAATACCTCTCAATTGGAAGTTAAGATCTCCCCTCTGTCGACTACCCTGGGTGTGACTAGTACTGCACCTTTGATCCAGCCTATGACCCAGGTTTCCTCTGTACAGGGCTTGCTGCACTCTCCTAAACTTGACTGTACTACCAGCACTTTCACAGTCGCGAGCACGGTAGCCCCTGATTTGTTGCCACCCATAGCTCCTCACCAGTCTTCCTGGCTTGGCGGCATTCACGCTGCTTCCCCAGCTTCTGCCCCCCAGTCTTGCGAAAGTTCGGCAGGCAATTCCCAGCTCAAGATCCTAAGCTGGAATGTGGCAGGGCTTGCTCGAAATTTCGATAAGCCAGATTGGAATTCCTTTGTGGAGCCCTTCGGGATTTGTCTTCTACAAGAAACCTGGTGCTTGGAGCCTTTGCACAGGGTCGGTTTTACGACATACTCTGTGCCGGCCTCCAGGCCCAAAGGCAGTAAAGGCCGCCCTTCTGGTGGCCTTCTTATCTGGGTCAGTATCTCTCTGGGGCTCACTATTAAACACATAAATACCCAATCCCCAGATCTTATGAGACTCACTATCCAGTGTCCGGGGGGCAGGTCCTTTGAACTGTTCAACTTGTACCTCAGGGGGGCCAGGGTGGGGAACTCCTCTTCCCTATCTTCAACTGGAGTTGAAGAGGAGCTTAGTGGTTGCAACATTGACTCCCTTATTGTCTTGGCTGGGGATTTTAATTGCTGTTTTGAACCGCTGGCCAGCGAAGACATTTTGGACACCTGGGAGGATGATGCTAAGAGAGGCATCCCCTTGCTCGTCCTTGACCCCATCAAAAAATGGACACAGAAAGCCATTGATATCAATTCTCTTTGTTTGGAATATGCCCTCAGAGCCACAAATGGCCGTTCCAAATCAGACATTAGGGGTGCGCACACCTTCAATAGGGTGGGCCACACCTCGAGAATAGATTATATATTGTTAAATCACAACTTGTGGGAGTACCTTCTCGACATGGATGTCCAACAAACATCGGATAGTGACCATAATCCCTTGGTCCTATCACTCGCCCTCCCATGGGAGACAGGGGATTCAGTTTTGCCCCGGTCCATTTGGAAATCATCCCATGAAGTTGTTCCATCTAATTGCGGGAGGCGCTTGAAATGGGCTAAAGTCGCTTCGGACGAACCAAGAATGGCCCAAGCAAGGACCATAATGATGGAAGCTAAGTGTTTGCTGAGTACGTTGGATTCCGATAATGCCGTTCTCACGACATTTACGGAGACCATCGCATCACTTAGCAACCTGTTCATAGTTCCTCAGGGGAGGGGCAGGGCTAAGCGGAGAACTGTGACCAGGGGTAGAGACCAATGGTACTCCCCCGCCTGCCGCCTGGCTAAAAGTGATCTTATCCGGGCGGTTGGTATGAAAGACCCCGCTCTGATCTCACTCGCTAGGAAAAAATATAAAAAAGCCCAAGCAGTGGCAAGGGACACTCACGAAACCAATTTCTGGAGTGATTTAATGGATGCTGGCTCCAGAAAGGATTCAAGGGCTTTCTGGGCCTTGCTTAGAGGTAGGGATAGGCCTATTGATTCACTGCTGACATGCAATATTACAGGGGATGCCTGGCTGGCTCATTTTTCAAAACTCTATTCCAACCTTCTGGGGGCCGTGGGCCAGAGTAGGGGTCCCAGTTATATAGCACCGGACAATAGCCCACACCTAGACCCCACTTTCTCACCTAAGGAGGTTGAAATAGCGATCAGGTGTATTGTGCCCAATAAGGCGGCGGGCCCAGATGGCGTCCCTGGGGATTTGCTCCGGACTAATATAGAGGTGTGGAGCTTATTTATTGCCAAACTCCTGAATGAGGCCTTGGAGGGCGGAGGCTTCCCGGATTCATGGAGGGGTGCGGAAGTCGTCCCTATTTTTAAAAAAGGGTGTAGGGACGACCCTGCCAACTACCGACCTATAAGTCTGCTTGATTCCACCCAGAAGGTAGCAGGGAAGGTAGTTTTAGGGAGGATTCTGCAGTGGGCTGAGGAAATGCAGGTTTTGTCCGACTTTCAGGCCGGTTTCAGACCAGGAACTGGCACGATCGAGCAGACATTTCGTTTCCTAATGCTTTATTGGAAAGTGGTTAAACTGAGCAAAGGCAGTCTGTACCTCGCCTTTATAGATCTGCGGACTGCCTTTGACCTAGTCCCACGCAATCAATTGTGGGCTGTCCTTGAGGGTCTGGGCATGCCCGCGTATTTGTTGGCATTAATCATTAAATTCCATGAAAGCAATTTTGCCCAAATTAGATGGGGTGCGCAGGGCCAAAAAACATCCCGCATCTCTGTAGACAGGGGTGTCCGCCAGGGGTGTGTGCTAGCCCCCACTCTGTTTTCATTATATCTAAACGGAGTGGTGGAGCATCTTCTCCAACTACCAGCAGATGCTCCCTCCCTGGCGGGCAGGAAGATACCAACACTCCTGTTTGCAGATGATACCCTGTTGATTTCGAAATCCCCGATGGGCCTCCAAACCCTGTTAACGAGGTTCCAGGGCTTCTGTGACGCCAGGGGCTTGGCTATCAACATCAGTAAAACCAAGTTCCTGGTGCTGAATCCCCCTAGGAAGACAGTCCACCCTCCATTCCTGGACTTAGTTCCATTAGAAAGGGTAAGGGAATTCGATTACTTAGGAATCCGACTCTGTGACTCCATGAGTTGGAAGGCGCACCACCAAAAAATCATCCTGACTCATAGGAGGGTCACGGGCGCCCTATTAAAAGAACATCGTGCCTCTTCCCTTAAACCTATCGGGGTGATATTAGATATCTATAGGGCAAAAGCTGTGAGTGCGGCACTGTATGGGGCTGAGTTGTGGGGTACCCAGAAATTTGACACTCTATCCCATCTTGAGAACAAATTTCACAAAGACCTAATGAGGCTCCCTCATAGCTCCCCTACTCTTCCTCTTCTACTTGATACAGGCACACGATCTATAGCCGAGCAGGCCAAGCTACGTCCCCTTCTTTTATGGGCCCGTATATGGAATGTCCCTGAACTTTCAAGTTACGCGGATGCATTACGCGAACTTCTCTCAACCCCGGGTTGGTGTAAGATCAGTTGGCTCTCGGAAGTAAAGCGCCTTCTTTGTGAACTGGGTCTGGATGACGCTTGGGCCAATAGATCATCACCACCCAAACAATTGTTAAAGAAAATATTCTGGTCGTGGGTGGAAAATGAGAGAGCGAATCACTCCAACTTATGTAGATCTGCTGTGGAGTTTTTGGTTACTAAAGGTTGCCCTTCCAGAGAACCCTACCTTGACATGATCTCCAACCCAACAGACAGGGCGTTGTATTTTAAATTCAGGGTCGGTGTTCTGCCCCTTGGCACATGGACAGCAAATTGGAAACCACCTTGGCAAACTATAGCAACTTGCCCTTTTTGTACGAATAGGGTTGAATCCATTTCCCATCTAATGTTTGAGTGCCCAGCATATGCTGCTCCTCGCCGCAGATGGTTAAAACCACTCTGTTTGAGGCTGGGCACCCGGTCATATTTGGAGGCCTTACAGTTGCTACGATCAGACCCCCACCCGTTGCTTGCATGTGGCCTGGCTAAATTCTTTGGGTGGGCTTGGAGGATAAGATCTGCGAGGAAAATGATCCTCCAGTAAGGGTACCAATCCACATCCCATTGGCCCGTTGTTTATTGCTGTGTCCCTCTTCCTCCCCCAAGGATGATTAATTATGTGTCTCTACAAATGTTTTTAGATGGATGATTCTCACCGTTGTTGTATATTTTACATTGTTTTTTTAGCGACCTGTCTGTCTTGATGGCCAAACTGTATAACTGTTTTTATTACTGCATCTGTTTTTACTGTAACGCTTTTATGAAATGAAATATTTCGAAATAAAGCTATACAACAACAACAACAGCAAAACCAGGTAGTGGCCCTTTTAGATTGACCCAGAGTTACAACATGAGAGAGGTGTAGTGAGAAGGGGATAAGAAAATGGTCAGACCAGTCTACTGGTATAGGATCATCTACTATTATCAGGTTAACTTTGGAGATGATAAGGTCAAGCGTAGAGCCTTGGACTTGTTGGTTTAGAATTGTGTTCCACAAGATCATTTCCGGAGAGAAATGAGGCGAGCTGGTTGGCAGCCGAATCAACTAAGATGCCCCAGTGAAGGTTAAAGTTACCCAGAAAAATCAATCTATCGCTTTGCGAGTATTGGTAATTTGGAAAGTGGATAAATTCCTTAGTGAATTCGGAGCTGTCACTTGGTGGGTGATAAATGGTGTGCATCCTGATAGGGGAGCTGTGCTGACCAAGACGTTCCAAAGTAAGGCATTTGAATGCAGAGAAAGAGATACTGGGTAGTTATCTACATTGGAGAGAATTTCTGAAAATTATCACAAAACCTCTTCTGACTTTGCCAAGCCTGTCAATCCTGAAAGTGGAATAATTAGGGGATGCAGAAGATCAAAGATAGTGTGGGAATTATCATGAAACCATGTCTTGGTTAGGATGAGTAGATCAAGTCTGTATTGAGTGATGGTGTCTGAGATTTCCAGTTTGTGTTTTGTTGCAGTTGTGAAGTATACCACACATCTCTGAGGTGGCTGTTTTTCAAATGGGGGCTGCCAGGGCTTTTGGTAATGATGGAATGAGGATTCTATGGGTCGGTCTCTGGGTTGTAATTGGTTGCTGTTTGGTTTGGACCAGGGAGATGATATGTATAGTGTATAGTGATTTGTATTGTCTGGAGAAGAAATGGTGGGGGAGTAGGAGGCATTATAGCTAGCTAGCAGATTGATTATTTCAGTTGGGGATTGTTTATGCAGAGCTCTTTTGCGGCGAGGGAGAAGTTAACTTCTCAGAGATAAGTGTATGGGGTATTGTGTTTTCACCAAGGGAGTATGGTGTAAAATACAGTGGACATTTTGGAGCTTAAGTGGGAGAGAGTGGCTTCAAGCTGGAATATTGTGGAGTTGAGGAAGCCTAGTTTATTGTCAAAAAAGAGAGAGACAGTTGCCTTTACCTTAAATCATGCCTTTCCTGTGGTTATATACGGAGATAGTGATTGAAGTGAGCTGAAGGGGAGATTTTTAGCTGGTAGGAGGATGTTATGTTGAGTGAGTTGTTGAAGATAGTATTCCAAGATAAAATGTTGTGGGTGAAGAAGATGAGGTCGGTTTTGAGTCACTCATACCGGGCACTGTGGTATTGTTCAATGAAGAGTGAATCAGGAAATAGTTTGAGAGTGTTGTTTTTTAAAAAAAATTCGGAGGCTTTGGAAAGGTTGGGAGGGTAAACAATCTTGTAGTAGTTAACACCAGCTTTCACTCTCTTGGTCGACATTGTTGTGAGGTCATGGGGCAGCGGTTGGAATGGAGGTGGGGAGAAAGCAAGTGGGAAAGTGAAACCGGGGAGGAATATATGGAGATAACGGCGCATAGCTCCAGGGAGCCTAGATTAGACAGGCAAGAATAGAGAAAATAGAAGAATGGGTGGCATAGAAAGGGGGAGCGGCAATTAGCTCAAAACAATACAAGCATAATATAGGCTAGATCATACTATGAAACAAAGAAGAAGGGGCAATCAAGTCACAAGAGTGGCCAGAGGTGGCAGAAACTCCCCACCCAGCCGTGTGTGCTCCTGGACTCCTTATATAATCCCAGTAGCCCAAAAGAAAGAGGAATAAGGGAGGTCAGTGTTGGACCACCTGCCCATAATGCAATTTAGAGCCTAGCAAATCACTTACTATACGCGGTATCCTGAGGGAAAAGTTAATAGTCCAGTGCGTGCGACCCTCCTGGTAAATCTGGGCAACTATCCATAACCTTTTGGTACCTCACCACTATACAAACCTGAGGATGGACTCATGCCACAAGCACAACTACTCCTCAGCCTCCAAGGTGTAGTCTTCCAAATAGAGCCGGTGGCACCCACCCACCACCACCTCAAGCGGCCATCAATGCCCAACTGCTCCTGCACAACACACAGCCACAGGCACCCCCTGGGCCTTATCGCTCCCCAGCCACCTAGGTGTAGTCTCCTGGGCAGAGCTAGGGTCTGACACCCACCACCACCTTCACGATGAACCTTGGCCCCAGCAGCAGTCCTGCGGGGTCACACCCATTGAGCCCCAGATCTCATGGGGTCCCGCACGCCAACAATGTCACTCTCTTGTAACTCAGCATGGAAATTCACTTGGCCAGGCTGCTACATGATGATACCACCTCTCCTGGTCCCTGGAAGAGCACGCTAGCGGCAACCTAATCCTGACTGTTTGCTTCTGCTTGTTTACATCTAACAATAGTTTCACATATGTTGGCATGTCACATTTCCTTAGGGAACGTGCTGCTTAGCCCAAACACCGCAAAATAGTGTTACAACCAGATGTCAATGTGGTAATGTGGGGACAATGACTAATTTGAGTTAGTCTAACCCATGATGCATGATGCTTGGAAGAGCTGCTGCATGGAAAAACCATGGAGTTCAGTGGTACAGCATCACAGTGAAGGTCTAAAATAGGGCTGGATGACAGAGAGTCACTGCAGAGTAGAGACTGGGGTGCTGGTTGGGTGTAGAACGGGTGGGCAGGTGTTGTGTGCCTGATCAGGTGAAACTGAGCTTAGTGCTCTTGGTTAATTTGCTTGATCTGGGAAACATGGGCTGAACTTGCATACATGCTTCAGAGGCACTGCACCTGCTTTAACGCTGTCTCTGGGGGTACTAGAGTGTCCAGGTACAAGATGGCCTCACCGCTGTGAGGCTCCTTGCACCAGACACAATAATCCTGTACTTTCTCTACCCTTCAGACAGCATCAAGCACCAAATTGAGGTATTCTGTGTTGCGAATCCCATCTACAAACCCACTATTAAAGAGCTCAAAGTGGGCTCTGTGAGCGGCTGCACAGCCCCTGCAGCATACCCTCACTTGCTGCTCTGTGCGGTGTGTGGTGGGGGGTCCCGGGGGGGCTCCTTGCTGCAGCGCCATGTCTGCCATGCATGGCGATGAGGACAGTGCGGAGACACAAGGAGGGTGCGGAGGGAGGACCAGACTGAGGGGTGGTTCCCCAGAGCGGCTGCTAATGCTTGCCGGGCTGGCCGGGGACTGTGAGGCCCACCTGGATTTGTGGGAGGCCTTCAGTGCAATGGTGCCATCTTGGGCCGCCGATTTAGCAAGCAGGAGATGCGGTGGCCCTGCGGGTGAACGGAGGCTGTGCTGGGCTGCGGTTCGGCTTTTGGGTGTGGCCGCTATTGCTTCCTATCCCGGTTTGGGGCTGTGGGACTTGCTGAGCTCCCCGATGGAGAATGTGTCCCACAGGAGGGTTAAATGGCCTTTCGGATTATGCCTGACTGCCCTGTTGGAAGCAATAAGGTGCTTGGATTATCTTGTCCAGGGTAGCAGCATGATGATGGAGGCAGACACCCCACCTGGAACAACAAGAGATAAGGTAGCAGGGAGCTGAGTCAGACTTTGGGGGGGCCTAGATAGTGACTGACCCTGGCATTTGCGGTCTGCTCGTGCCACCTAACGTGATATCCTCACTGGGAAGGTGGGGCTTCCAGTGACATGCATGTCAGCCACTTATGCTATATTGTACGTCTCTGGGATCTTCTAGGCTGCATGGTGGCCCCCCATAATTGTGTGTGCAGCCAAGATTCTGACCTGCCGTCTTTGACATCTACTTACCACTGCTTCAATTACACCTTTTGTCTGTGGCTGCATTTCCGATTGAGGTGGAGGAGGTACAGGACTTGTTGTGCAGGGGGAGTCACTTGGAGCTGCATGGAAAGCCCTGGATTCACTGGCTTTATTAACAGCCTCCCTGTAGAAAGTCAACCATCGCATGAGGCCAATACATGACAAAATGAAATCAATTATGGTCCTGCGTGGGCCATCAAAGAACACGCTGCACTCAGTGTACAGAAGAGGGGACCAAGACTGCCTCTGGCAATGGTAGTGGTGGCGACTCCAGACGATGCGCATAGTGGTGCCCTGACCTGGCAACCAATATGGGGAGAGCTGAACACAAACAGATGAAGCTGAGCTTCCATGCCAAGAAAGCTGCCAGGACGAGGTTGACTGTTTGGGCAGAGGAGCCTCCTGAGGCCATCCAACCGGACATTCAATCTCTCCTGCTCCAGATGCAACTTAGCTTGACCTCCATTGAGAATAAAAATTGACCCTTTGACGCAGCAGGTTGACATGATGGCCTCTGCACTTGCCAAGCAACATAAATGCATCTCTGTCCCTGAATCTTGCAATTTCAGAAGGGAAGGACAACACGAACAGTGTCACAGACAACCTCCTCAACATGCAAAATCACTTTAATGTCATGCAAGCGAAAAATGAAGCTCTTGAGGCTCACTCGTGGCATCACAACTTGCGACTGGTGGGCCTTCCCGAATACACGAACACAGGCAATATGACCGACTATCGAAAATCCCCTCAAAAAACTCTTTGGCATGGACGCTTTCCCTCTGCTATTCACAGTGCAGCAAGCTCGCCTGGGTCCACGACCGCCTCCTGGTGTGTCCCCTAGACCTATTATAGCTCATCTGTTTAACAACTGGGATCGTGATGCGGCCCTACGCTTGGTCCGGGAGCGACCGACCCTCATTTATGAACATAACACATTTTCCATTCAACCGGATGTTGCACAAAAAGTGCAAGAGGCCAGGTCTTTGGGTCTTAAGAGGCCACATGAGACTACGCCCTGATAAAACGAAAACTGCGCCAGTAGGCCATCCCATGCTCTACTCTGTGTGCCTGAAGGTTACCTACTGGAACACACCACATATTTTTTCGAATACACAATCTGCTTCACCCTCTCTCAGCAAGGTCAAAATGGGGAATTCATCCGAATAGCAGTTGGATGGACCCCTCAGATTCTGCAGTGAGCAATATTAAGTAACAAGCACCTCTTTCGCCTTTATAGACTCACAATGTTTAACTTTTATTCTAGAGGTTATTCCTGGCATATTTAGGCTTACTATTTTTCTTTTTGACAGAGTCACTCACTATATCTTCGCCAAATATATAATTAATAACACAACGCGTTGTATTGGGTCTCTTGTTTATGTTACAATCTGTGCATGCTATTTGATACAAATGTTGACTTTATTTTGAAGTAATGCCCATTTATATACCCAACAAGTACCCCCAGCTATCGGGAGGTGCTCATGGCCGGCACGCCAGGTTTTGTTTGGCAGTTGTGGAATCGACTCACTGTCTCTTGGGATGGTGTTATGGGGGGGAGATTTTAATTTAGTGTTGGGCAGACAGTTGGATTGCTTTCATCCTCTCACCTGCACTCACCATGTTGCTGGTAGGGTGCTTCGGGACATTATAGATACCCCTGACATCCTGGACCTTTGGCGTGAACTGCAATCCGGCACACGGGAGGGCACACATGTCACAACAGCACATGGCACTTGGGCTCGCATAGATTATTGGCTGGGTACACATGACATTAGTGGCTGGGTCCCACATATTAAACATCTCCCACATACTTATTCTGATCATTCACCTTTTCTAATCACAATCACAATATAGATGTGTTAGACCTGGCATCATTGTCGTGGGTCTCCCTTCCCCTTTTACTCTTCCTATCTTGTATGTTGGCTGGATATAGATGTTCTGGGCGCCGTGCCACTGCTAATCAGTGCCAAAGCACGAATACTCCCTGTATATAAATAACTGTGTGAATAAGGATAACTCTAATGTTTACCTCTGTGTAGCCTGTTTGTTAAGGATTACTTTCTATCACCCTATCCAGCCCTAGGAACCTGATAGGAACGTCAAGTTTGATATGTTTATGCTCAGGCCAGGGAGGGCCACCTTTTAGTAAGGACCATTTAGGTATCATATGTTGTGAAATGCCTTTCCTGAAAACACAGTAGTTTCTTGCCTAAAGCTTTACTGCAGGCTGTTGCGAGTATGCATATTGGCCGTCTGGTTTTGGAGCAGCAGGGCCAGCTGGGACAGACCAGACTGGGGAGAGAGATCAGTATTCCGAGCGTGGGGAGGGGTGACTCTTTGATCCGAGCAGGGCCGTGCCTGGCAAGATGAATGATGGCTCCACCTCCCACTGGGTGTCTGATAGCAGACCCCCTCATTCTGAAAGGGCAGGATGTTGTCTCGTAAACCAAGTGCTCCCCACCAAACTGGTTCTGACTGGAGTCAGTGATTTGCAACCTTACAGAACAAAGACTTTGTAGGTATAAAATAATGTGCTGGAACTTTGGCCAAGTGTGTTCCTTCTGGATGTCAAGACAAAACTCTGTCCGAGTGAACAGAGGAAAGGACTTTGCACTTTCACCAAGTTTGCCAAAGAAACTACCTGAGGGCCTAAATTGAGAGAGCCTCCTGCCGAAGTCTCAAGGACATTAGACTTCACCTCGTCCGCCATCGAATTCCTGAGCGAGGAGTTCTGCTTGCAGGTGAGGCCTGTCGAGTAATCTGGAGCCTCTAGTCCTACTGTAAGGACCACGGACTGGGCATCTTCTGAACTTTTGCTAAGCCTGTGCGGGACGCTACAGCTAAGAGAGAGCTGCCGAAGCTGAGAGCCCTCTCGAATATGAACTGAGACCTTCTAAACTTTTGCTGAACCTGTGCGGGCCGCTGCAGCTAAGAGAGAGCTGCCGCCGCTGAGCGCCCGCCTGACTCTGAACCTTTGAACCTTTCTTTGCTAATCCTGTGTGGGCCGCTGCAGCTAAGACGAGAGCTGCCGCCGCTGAGAGCCCGCCTAAATCTGTACCCTACAACCTTCCCCAGGAACCGTGTGGGCCGCTGCAGCTGAAGGAGAACTGCCGCTGCTGAGAGCCACCGGAACCTGCACCTTTGGACCTCCCGCTGAATTTGTGTGGGCCGCCGCAGAACCAAGAGAGAGTTGTAGCCGCTCAGTGCCCACACCCTGTGCTACTGTGCACCATCGTGATTTGTCCCCTGGGCCGCCGCAGCCAAGAGAGAGCTGTAGCCGCTGAGTGCCCACACCCTTTGCTACTTTGCACCATCGTGATTTGTCCCATGGGCCGCCACAGCCAAGAGAGAGCCGTTGCCGCTGAGTGCCCACACCCTGGACCTCAGTGCCGCCTTCGACACTGTCAACCATAGCACGTTACTTCTTCGGTTAGCGAACATCGGGGTGTCGGGAAAGGCCAGATCCTGGCTAGAATCTTTTCTTTCCGACCGCTCCTTCCAAGTGTTCGAGGGTGGCATTACGTCACGGAGCAAACCTCTGATCTGCGGCGTCCCCCAGGGATCGTCTTTGAGCCCAACACTATTTAATGTGTACATGGAGCCACTAGCTGAGGTGGTTCGTCTGTACGGAGTAAAAATCATCACGTATGCAGACGACACCCAGCTAGTGGTATCCCTTAGTCAACTGGAGTCCAACCCCAGCAATCTTACCACCTGTCTGGAAGAGGCCTCTAGATGGATGACCATGTCTCATCTCAAATTAAATAGTGATAAAACCGAGCTAATGCTCTTAGGAAATCCCTCACCCTCTGCAATTAAGTTACTTTGGCCTTCTTCACTTGGCCCGCCCCCTGCTCCGAAGGATAAAATCAAGAGCCTGGGCATTTGGCTTGACAAGGCTCTCAATCTTAATGACCAAGCTGCCAAGTTGTCAGCAACTTGCTTCGGCTTGATCAGGCTTCTACGTAAGATTCTCCCCGTACTGCCCTTGGAAGCCAGGAGGATAATGATTCAGGGACTTATTCTTTCCAGACTGGATTTTGGCAATGCCCTTTATTTGGGCGCCCCCCCAGTCCACCCTTAACATGCTACAGACTGTCCAGAATTGTGCAGCCCGTACATTGCTCCAAATCCCACGTCGCACTTCGGCCAAGGCCGGTATCAGAGGCCTTCACTGGCTGCCAATTAGGCGGAGAATTGAATTTAAGTCCTTATGTATCACCCATCAAGCTTTTTGGAGGACAGGCCCACCTATTAATCACTCCCTTGTCACTCCTTATCTTCCCACAAGACAGCTCAGATCATCTACCTCCTTCTTAGCCATGGTTCCCAAGATCAAAAGGGCCAGATGTGGAGGCCGAGCCTTCTCGTATAACACATCGAGGCTCTGGAACTCCCTCCCCCTCCGCCTTCGGGCAGAATCCAATTTGCTAACTTTCCGTAAACATCTAAAGACCTTACTCTTCTCACACCCGGACTAATTCATCAGTCCCCTCTCCTGCTCATGATTTCTGTTAGCGCTAGGACGCCTGAGGGTAACTACCGCGCTCTACAAATCCTCTTTCTACTCTATTCTATTCTTTGCTACTGTGCACCATCAGGATTTGTCCCGTGGCCCGCCGCAGCCAATAGAGAGCTGTAGCTGCTGAGTGCCCACAGCCTTTGCTTCTGTGCCCCATCGATATTTGTCCCTTGGGCCGCCGCAGCCAAGAGAGCAGTAGCCACTGAGTGCCCACCACCCCTTGCTACTGTGCATCATTGTGATTTGCCGTGTGGGCCGCCGCAGCCAGGAGAGAGCTGTTGCCGCTGAGCGTCCACACCCTTTGCTACTTTGCATCATCATAATTTGTCCTGCGGGCCGCCGCAGCTAAGAGAGAGCTGTGGCCGCTGACGCCCGCAGGATTGACAACTTTGCATCCTCTGGAATTGTCTTGTGGGCCGCCACAGCTAAGAGAGAGCTGCTACCGCTGTGAGCCCACCACGGAGCTGCACGACGAGTGTCCTCGCCACCACCAGCCCGGGCCACCACAGCCGCGCGCTGCTGCCCCTGAGCGCCCGCCTGTCCCCGAGTGCCAGAATTACTGTAAGTGCACGCTGCGGACCTCAGCTTCCAAGACTTGGGGTAGCTGGGAGTCCGTCTCTCGCCGTCTCCGCTTCTTTGAGAAGTTGCGTGCTGTCTCCCCTTTCAAAGACAGGTATCTGGTGCGCAATGGGTCGTGTAGGCCCTGGCCCTTAACTCAGTCAGTGTTACGCTTTGGTGAATATGTTGTTATCTCTTTTAGTCCCTACGGGTGAATTGTAGTTGTTGAAACGCTTTGAGAGTTTTGAGTTAAACTGTTAGATGAAGACATTATTTTTCTATATCTACCCAATTTGTGTCCTTTTGCAGTATCATAACTGCCTTATTGTACATGGTCATAAACGCTTCACACACTGCCTCTGAGATAGGCCTAACTGCTCGTGCTACGTTACCACAGGGTTGAGCAGGGGTTGTCAAAGGGGGTGACCCACTTGCCCTGACTTAGGAAGAAGGGTCCCTATTTGGACAGTGGCGCCAGCCAGTGCCAACTAGATGTAGGAAGGTGGATATCCGACTATATGGTTACCCCCACTTTTTACCTGGTGTTTTGCTGTTTTTTTACTTAGACTGGGGCCCTGAATAGCAGGGTCCCAGTCCACCTATCTGCTTTCTCTATAAAATGGACTCCATGTACTTTAGGTACATACCAGATTGGTTTCTGGGTCACCCTTGTGAGCCCCTGTATAGTGTACCATAGGTACCCAGGGCATAGGTGCATCCAAGGCCTACCAGGGGCTGCAGCATGTATTATGCCACCCCTGGCTGGCCCTCCAAACTGACACCACAGGTCTGCAATTGCAACCTGGGTAAGGTGGTGTAATAACCCCTTACTTAGGTATAGTATACCTATATCTATATATATCTATATATATATAGACACATAGTAACCTATAAGTTACTCCTATGGCAGGCCTTGACAATCCTGGAGGCAGAGTGCTTGGTTTTGTGTGAGAAGGTGCCCTAGCATGAGCTGAGCCCCTCTGCAGCTTTTGGAACCATCTCCTTATAGCTGTTCTATGATATAGCCATACCATATACTCTTAAGTGCAATATAATCCTCGCGGTTAATGCTAACTTTACTTTGGCTTTATCAAAACATGTTGTGTAAGTTGTCAAACACTTTGGAATACTACCCCCCGCCAGGCCTGGCGGCATGGGTAGCATTCCACCCTTCTAGAGGGAGAAGACATGTAGTTACTTGTAAAACCCGGTTAAAGTTAAACAGAGCCCCAGCATCATAAAATAGATGCTGCTGCCACAGACACGAGTCTGTCCTCCTGCTGCTGGACGAAACTCCGGCAGGGGAGGCCTGGACAATAGGTTTCCTGTCCAGGGAGGTGCTGGGACCTCTTCAGACAGGCTTTAGTGTATTGGGGCAGGGTGGGTTGCATTCAGTGAATGCTTTTCAGACACTGCCTAGGGCACACAAGTTGCTCCATGCATTTCCCAGTACAAACCGGTTGCTGAGGCACTGTGCCCAACTCTGGCGCGAAACTGGACAAAGGGGAAGGGGTGTAACCACCCCTCCCCTGGCCCTCCCATAGGTGGGGCCATAGAGTTAGTCCATCCCCTATCTTTCCTATAAAGATAGAATCCCAATCCCTAGGACTTTAGATCACCCTGGACGAAACTCTGCAACATATATCTTGGACCTTCGACATTCCATATCGACTGGAAGATGGAAGAAATCTCCCTTGTGGACAAGGAGTAACCACCCTGTTCAAAAAGGCAGCAACCGCATCTTTGACGGTCTGCATTTTCGAGGCTCCCGCCGGATACCGAAGAATCTGTGACACAGGACACGGACTTCCAGACATCTCTGAAGCTGACCCGAGATCCCAGCACAGCTGAGACCCGTAGCTGACATGAGAGACGTGGGACTGGAACTCCTGGACATCCTGCATCTTGCAACCTGCACCTACTTCCAGAGGTATCCCAAAGTTGTGCATTGGGGTGCTTAAAGCCCCAGCCCCGAGCACCTTTTGCACCGAAGCTCAGAGGCCCACACTCCACGAGTGTCCCGTGGGCCCGCTTTGTGCATTTCCACTCGACGTGTCTTCGCGGTTCCTGGCCCGTTGGCTCGTGAGCCTCCAAGAAGACCAATCTTGAATTTAACTTGATTTCCTGGTTGCTCCAGGCTTGCTCCAACTTCCCTGCAAAGAAGAAGTTCCTCAGACCTTGCTGGTCTGCACCAAAGCCAATCTCGACAGCCTGCGTGGATTGCGTTTGCCAAGGCTTGTTGGGTCCAATCTGGATACCGACACCGCAGTTGACTAGATCCTTCGTGGGACAGCTCGAACCCAGCTCCTGGTCATCGTCGCCGCCTGGACCACGTGGCTGAAGAGACAAACTTCACCTCTTTCACCTGAAATCACCCGACATCGCCTAACATCTTCCTGTCGCCATCCTGGTCACTGGCAAGTGACCCAGACTCTGTCCCTTCTGCTTTCAGGTTCTTCAGATCCCCGATCCACCCTTGGATCCACCCGGACACTTTTCCTCTGATCGCCTGCAGCACTTCTTTGCAGCTCTCCATGGAAAACGACGACAAAACCTGACACCAAAAGGCACCTATGCACCTGGCTTCCGTGGGTGAGGTAACACGAGTACTCCGGTGCTCCCGTGGGTCTTGACTCTCGAAGTGCTCTAGTCTAAAAGGGTTCCATCGTAGTCCATCCGGAAGTGTCCTTAAATTGTAAATTTGTAACTTGTTCGTTTCACTCAGAAAGTCAATGGTAACCCGCGGCTGTGTTTAGACACTGCACGCGTCTCCCGTGGCCCTCCTACTTCCTAACCTTTGGTTGTTTTTAGAAGCCCCAGCGATTCCACTGGCCCTAGACCTGCTTTTTGTCCCAGACGTGGTTCTTATACCACTATTTTAGTATATGGTTTGTGAGGCCCTTAGGGCATAACGTATACTGTGCAACTTATCATGTGCTAATTAAGTTCCTTGTATTGTACTTTTACCTCTGACCTCATAAAGAGTGCAGAGGGGTTGTGTTGAGATTAAATACATATATATTTGATATATACCTTGTGTGGTGTGCTTTCATTTGGTACTCAAGGGATTATAATTGGTAAAACAACTAGCTTAATTCGCCTCTGAAGTCTTAGCTTGAAGGCTGCTCTCCGCAGCTACCACTAGGATAGCTTTCTATAAGGTTGACTTTACAACCACCATCAATAAGGGTCATGTGGACTGGTGCAAGGTGTCTCACTAGAATAGTGGACATCATATACCAGGCCAACTTCTCACATTGGTGTGCAGCGGATGGGATAAGAGCTTGCATTGTTTTACCAAATAATCTTGAGAATATCATTTGAAAAATCACATCAAGGTACCTGTAGGTACATATAAATCAAGTCTTATAATACATAAGTTCTACTGAACTTAATAGTTGTAGGGGGTAAGGGCCTAGCACACCCTGACTACAACTTCTAGAGAGGTTCTAGTAGGAAAACAAGTAGTGTAGGTAGGTGCACACACCACACCTCACTAGCCATGGCTTTAAAGGCAGGAGCTAGTGTATCTCTGCCAGATGTCAGCCAAGAGCAGACATCTAAATATGACACATTCTCTCATCAAGAGTTGAGAGGATTGTGTGTCATAAGACAATTAAAGCAAGGCAAGAGTCCAACCACTCAACACTTAGTAGATCTTTTAGTGGCAGATGACTTATCCAAAGCATCAAACCCAGATTCTCAAGGTAGTAGGAAGGGGGGCCATCCATCATTAGAAGAGGATCCTAGTGGGGCAGCCCCACTGGTATCTGAAGATGATGAGGATGCAGACCAGGAGGTGGTTGATGAACCTATCTGGGAGTAACAGTGTTAGACCTAACCCCCTCGGTGTGGACCCCCAAACCCTCTTCTCCCCTAAAAGCCCCTGTGCCGGTCCCGTTCTGAAGCTAGCAGCCCCCCCTAATCCCTCCTAGATTTCCCCGACCCCGGGGAAGCCACCACAACGGCCAAGTAGCGCCTTTCCCCAGGACCCCGAGCCGTGGACCTACAGCGCCCCCAGCGTAAACTATACCCTGTCCCAAGGACTCCCTTCCCCCAAACACTGAAGTCATCGGCCATTTGATCTCCCCGCCTGGCGATGGCGAGCAATTGCCAAAGGAAGGGGGCGGAGGAGTGGAGTGAAACATCCTGGCGCCCATGGGCCGGCTCCCGCCCCGCTGGTCATCTGCGCCTCATCACACCCGAGAGTGAACGATAAGGGACAGCTGTCCGGAAGCGGGACACGCCAGGGAAGGACCCCCAGGGCCGGACTAGCGAGTTCAAAGAACTTCAAAGGAGGGGAAACAATATAACTGTGGCTGGTGGTACACGAGGGGTTGGTTGGTCCTGGAGTTCGGAAGAAGCCTGCAGACGTGGTCGCAGCTCTGTTCTCTGGACTTCGAGCCCTGTGGACTTTGTCGCGGCTCTATCCTCCTGACCCCGAGCCCTGCGGACTTTGTCGCGGCTCCATCCTCTTGACCCCGAGCCCTGCTGACTTTGTCGCGGCTCCACCTTGCTGACCTCGAGCCCTGCGGACCCTGTCGCGGCTCCACCTTGCTGACCTCGAGCCCTGCGGACTTTGTCGCGGCTCTATCTCGTTGACCTCGAGCCCTGCGGACTGTGTCACGGCTCTGCTCCTGTCACACAAGCGTCCCAGTGAAGAGCGTACTGCGGAGCAAACCATCAAAGCCCCGAGTACAACGCGTATGCCGGAGCGTACCCACAAGCGTCCAGGTGAAGAGTGTACTGCAGAGCAGACAATCACAGCCCCGAGTACGACGCGTACGCCGGAGCGTACCCACAAGTGTCCCAGTGAAGAGCTTACTGCGGAGCGGACCATCAAAGCCCCGAGTACGACGCGTATGCCGGAGCGTACCCCCAAGCGTCCCAGTGAAGAGCGTACTGCGGAGCGGACCAGCACAGCCTCGAGTACGACGTGTACGCCGGAGCGTACCCACAAGCGTCCCAGTAAAGAGCGTACTGCGGGGCGGACCAGCACAGCCCCCAGTACGACGCGTACGCCGGAGCATAGCCCCAGACGTCCCAGTGCAGGAATGTACCGTGAAGGGTACTGGCAATGCCTGAGTGAGAAGGGTACGACAGAGCGTACCCCCAAGCGGACTTGAGGATTGCGAGTCCCACAGAGCCACAGCTGTCATCAGAGCAGGAACCAAGCGGACTCGAGGATTGCGAGTCCCACGGAGCCGCAGCTGTCATCAGAGCAGGAACCAAGCGGACTCGAGGATTGCGAGTCCCACGGAGCAACAGCTGGCATCCGAGCAGGACCCCAGCCGACTCGAGGATTGCGAGTCCCTCCCCACCGGGTCCTTCTCTCGCAGATGGACAAAACCTACCTTGTGATTCACAGATTGCGAGTCGCGCTTCAGGTACGCGCGCCACCACCCCTCAGGAGCGGCAAGACCCACAGCCTAAAGACTGCCGGGACTCACATTCCTAAACTCAAGAAAGATCATGAGTAGACGAAGTAGTCACTATACCCCTCGCTATCTGAACCCTGCCCATACCCTCTCCGCCACCGGAGTGGGTTTGACTGTACTACCCCCGTTACCTATAGTTGCCAGTCCTATTGCTTTGTGATGTTTATATACAGAAATTTCTTAACCTCTAACTACTTGTGTGGTGTCCGTCTGTGGCATTGGGGGCTCGCCTGTGTGTACAACTACAAATGCCCGAAACCCTCAACTAGGGGTCCGACCTCAAACGCTAGGCACGTTCCTGGGAGAGGGAGGTCCCTGTGTGGACAGTACGATTGACCGCTGCCACTCAGGGGCCGGCCCCCCTTCCAACAAACAGGACAACCCGAGGGTGGAGAGGGCCTAGGAAGGCCTCCCTCTATCCTTCCTCGTAGGCCTAATGGTGTAACCGGGAGGCCCAGATCTCTATCAGAGGAATCTGGACATTCTGATTCATCAACAGGGTCCTCTGCCTCAGCTCAATGGAGAAGAACCTCCCCTCAGAGAAGAGAACATGAAGCTAGGATGAAAGAAGTCAAGCTTAGGATCAAGAGGCAAGAAATTGCCCTTGCCAAAGAGACCCTGGCTCTTGAAAGAGAGAGAAAATTGTGTGGGCTAGAGCCCACTGGTGGCAGCAAAATCCCTAGTGGTAGGGATAGGTCTTATGACCATAGAAACCTAAGCAAGATTGTACCTCCCTATCAGGTTGGGGATGACATCCATAAATGGATTACTGCACTGGAGAGGGCCTGAAAAGTACAGAAGGTACCCCAGGAGCAGTGGGCAGCAATCTTGTGGCTCTCCTTTGCAGACAAAGGTAGAGACAAGCTCCTCACTGTCAGAAGAAGATGCTGACAACTACAAAGTCTTGAAGAGTGCTCTAATAGATGGGTTTGGCTTAACCACTGAGCAGTATAGGTTGCTGTTCAGAGACACCCAGAAGACCCAGACTCAGGACTGGACTGATTTTGTAGATTGTGCTAATAAGGCTCTGGAGGGCTGGTTACTGTGCAGCAAAGTACAAGACTTTACAGGATTGTATAATTTGATTATGAGGGAGCAGATCCTTAATAATTGTCAAAACCAGCTTCTACACCAGCACCTGGTGGACTCTGATCTGACCTCTCCCCAAGAATTGGGAAAGAAGGCAGACAATGGGTCTGAACCAGGGTAAGGCCTAAAAATCAGGGTGGTGACCAGAAGAAAGATTCTACCAAACTACAAGAGAAAGGTGGGGATAAATCTAAGGATAAGTCCACAGCAGGGCCCCAAAAATCCTCTGAGGGGGGTGGGTCCCAAATTCCTTACTCTACTGATAAGAAACCTTATTGCCATATATGTAAGCAACCTGGCCACTGGAAAACTGCCAGCAGTTGCCCAAAAGCCAACAATAAGGAAAACATTCCTCCAAGTAATACTCCAACACCTCCTATTACTACTAGTAGTAATCCCCCAGGTGGTGGGAGTGCCCCCAAAAATTTGGTTGGGTTCTCTTGGGGAACTCAGGTGGACACTGGCCTAACCAGGTCCCCTACTACAGCAACTCTTGTCTGTGATGGTGGCATGGGGTTTGCCAACTTCACTGCTTGTCCCAATCCCTTGGGCAGGTACAGACAGGAGCCCCATATCAATGATCAGACAGTTGTGACCTATAGGGACACAGGGGCTAGTATCACC
Organism: Lissotriton helveticus; assembly: GCF_964261635.1. Classification (NCBI taxonomy): domain Eukaryota; kingdom Metazoa; phylum Chordata; class Amphibia; order Caudata; family Salamandridae; genus Lissotriton; species Lissotriton helveticus. The sequence goes on from NC_136071.1 coordinate 428,668,514, forward strand.
ATGGTGAGAGAGAAACAAGTACCCTCAGAACAACTGTTACCTGGCTGGGTTTAGCTACCAGGTGGTCAATATTGATGGAGCGAAGAAAGATCATGCCATGGCAGTAGTAGATCTCAGCTGGGGAGGGGTCACTGGCCCAAAGAGAGTGGCAGTGTCCCCAAACTTGCCTGTAGATTGCTTATTGGGCAATGATCCAGAAATCTCAGCCTGGGATGAGGTAGAGCAACAGGCCCATTCCAAGATGATAGGCCTTCCTGAAAAGGTTGGCAGGGCTGTGATGGCCACAGCCCAAACCCAAACAGATTTTTGTGTTGTGAAGCCTGAAACTATGGATCACTCCACACAGACAGAGAGCATTGGGGAGGAAGAAAAGTCTCCCTCCCACCAGACTTTAGGTGAGGGTCAGCCTCCTCAGGGAACTGATGCTACCCCTTGTGAAGGAACTGCCCCAGAGGTAGTCAGGCCTGGCCTGGCAGAGCCCCTGATGTCAGTGGACCCTTCCAAGGTGGTACCTAGTCTGGAGCAGGTAACCTGCCCCTCTCTACCCTGCCTCAGTCAGCCCAGGGCTGCAGAGGTCAGGGAGGCCAGTGGACCCCAAAGGGCCCCCTGTCCAGAGGAACCCCCCCATCAGCAGATTAGGGACACCCAGTCTAGTAGCCCTAGCCAGGTGAACATTCCTCAACCTCTGAGGCATCTCCCTTACCCTTATGTAGAAACCTCCCCCAGATGGACTCTGTTGGGCACAGTCAAACCTGGGACCCAGTGGTCCCAAACCTGACCTGTCCCTCCAGTAGTCCAACCACAGAGACCCAACCTCCAGCTGTAGGTAGCCAAAGGGTGCCCCTGAGAGCACAGGGCAACTCAGTCATGGAAAGAAAAGCATGCATCGTGGATAGTGATTGGAGGAAGCTGAGCCCAACCTTAGTGGAGCCTCACTTCAGTACTCCATCCCAGCACCAGCCTTTTACTTTGCCAAAACACCCCACAGGAAGTAATTCCCAATGGTGGAGACCCTCTGATACCCTTAGGGTGAGGGATTGCTTAGTGGACCATAAGACAGGGGGTAACCATGCTAGTGCAGGTACTTCCTTATATGGCCACTTAGTCAATATAGGCTCACCTGGACAAGGATAGCCTTATCTCCTTTCGTTTGGGGGGGGGGGGGGGTATGTAGGAAGGTAGATATCTGACTATATGGTTACCCCCACTTTTTGCCTGGTGTTTTGCTGGTTTTCGACTTAGTTGGACTGGGACCCCGCTATTCAGGGCCCGAGTCTATCTGCTTTCTCTATAAAATGGGCTCCATGTACTTTAGGTACATACCAGATTGGTTACTGGGTCACCCTTGTGAGCCCCTGTATAGTGTATCATAGGTACCCAGGGCATAGGTGCACCCAAGGCCTACCAGGGGCAGCAGCATGTATTATGCCCCCCTGGCTGGCCCTCCAAACTGACACCACAGGTCTGCAATTGCAACCAGGGTATGGCGGTGTAATCACCCCTTACTTAGATTATATATATATATATATATATATATATATATATATACACACATATATATATATATTACCTACTGGCGGTCGCCAGTAGGTATATATAGTAAGGATTTTTTCTCTATGGGATTTTTGAAAATTCTATGTCTAATAACTTTGGCGTTTGTGGACGGAATTGGCTGAAATTTTCAGGAAAATGGCACATTTTGTTTCTGAGCAGCCCTTGAAAATTTGGGGGGGGTTCGTCAAGGGGGGGCCGAGAAAAAAGGGGGGTCCCAAAACGTGTTTTTAACATTGAGTTTTCCATAGGGCGGTTGGCCTCACTTTTAGCCCGAACGGCTGAATGGATTTGCACGAAACTTGGCAAAATTGTAGGGACTGGTAGCCCGATGTGCCTTTGCTAGGTCTCAATATATGTGCTTCAGTGGATTTTGAGAAATTAACGTTCAAAAAAAGATATATATCTGTAACAGCGGACCGGGCAGCGCTCCGGTTCGCGGACTTTACGCGGTACGGAGCTTTGTGAAGCGAAGCTGATTGGTTCTCCGGCGTCTGTGAACATTCCAAACAGTCCGTAGCGGCCGCCATCTTGTCTCTCGGTAGGATCGAGAGACAAGAGGAGGCCAAAGCGAAGGGGCAAATGACCATAAGGGGGCATAGTAGATCCTCGCTGACCCCCTAGGTTTGATGTGGAGGTTTTAAAAGGGCCCCGCGGGGCAAAAAAATAAAATAATAATAATAATCGAACGGCTGAATGGATTTGCACGAAACTTGGTAAAATATTAGGGACTGGTAGCCCGATGTGCCTTTGCTAGGTCTCAATATATGTGCTCCAGTGGATTTTGAGAAATTAACGTTCAAAAAAAGATATATATCTGTAACAGCGCTCCGCTTCGCGTAACGGAGGTTTGCGAAGCTGATTGGTTCTCCGGCGTCTGTAAACATTGCAAACAGTCCGTAGCGGCCGCCATCTTGTCTCTCGGTAGGATCGAGAGACAAGAGGAGGCCAAAGCGAAGGGGCAAATGACCATAAGGGGGCATAGTAGATCCTCCTTGACCTCTTAGGTTTGATGTAGAGGTTTTAAAAGGGCCCCGCGGGGCAAAAAAAATAATAAAAATAATAATCGAACGGCTGAATGGATTTGCACGAAACTTGGCAAAATTGTAGGGACTGGTAGCTCGATGTGCCTTTGCTAGGTCTCAATATATGTGCTTCAGTGGATTTTGAGAAATTAACGTTCAAAAACAAGATATATATCTGTAACAGCGCTCCGCTTCGCGGAGATAAAATTATCTCTGTATTACCTAGCTGTTGCTAACACCAGTTAGCGACGGCTAGTAGGAGATAGCGACCATCTTGGGCCCCACTTTGCATGTGAGTGATATTTATCACTAATGACATGCAAAGTGGGCATGCCAAGATGTTAGCGACTGGAAACAGTCGCTAACATCGCTATCTCCTATTACCAACTTTTGGAAATATTCGCGATAAGCGCGAATATCTCCAAAAGCTACCACCTGCCCTGAGCAGTTTTTAGCCATGTTATCCAATGGGAGGTGGATAACATGGCTAAGAGCATTAGCTTGGTAATGCATGAATATCGCTGAGTTTTCAGCGATATCAATGCATTGCGGTCGTTTTTTATCGTATTTGCGATAAACCTTGATAATAGCAAGGTTTATCTGCGATAATTTCTGAAGATGCTTAGCGGTAAAAAATTCGTTGCTAAGCATCGTTAGGGATAAATATCGCTTAACTTTGGTAATATGCCCCAACGTCTGTTAACGTTCGATTAGAAGGAAATCAGGAAGTGTTGAAAAACATTGTCTGCGCCATCTTGCCTTTTTTCAAATGCCACACTTTTGTCGTGCACGGCAGTCATTTTAGATGCCTTGACCAGACCCACTCTCTGCACGCTGTCGATCCTTAGCATGGCTCCCCACCCTCGCAAGCATCTCCCCCAGGCAGTGGTCACCCCCGCTCTCTGTCTTATGCATGGGTAATAAACCACCCCCCATCTGCGCTGCTCTTCACTGAGAATCACACCCTGTGCCCGCCCGACACCTCCCTTTCGCCCTATTCACTACCGCACCCTCTGACACTCCTTTTCCTCTGTGTCCGATTGTCCAGGCCGGTCCTAGGGTATCAGCTAGCCCTGCAGATGTAGTTTATGGCCCCAGCTGTAAAGAATCACCCCTCTTCAAAGGAGTTATAGTAGATCAAGGCCCACACTCGATGAGATCCGTCACAGCAGACGCGTTCCTATTATCTGAAAACCATCCTGTATTGTGATTGGGGAGGGGACCGAGCCTGAAGCGGAAGATTCCAGGGATGACTCTTTGTACATCAAAGTTTTAACAATTATGTGTCACATTAAAAATATATAGCACTCCAACAAAGTAGTAAGATTATAAAACTTTAATAACTTATAAATATATACAAGAAAACAAAAACAGTAATAACATATAAACATTTTTAGGGAAAAACAACGAAGTAGCGGTCGGCTGTGCGAATAGTCCCAACGCAGCACAACGTCCAGATTTCACTGATTTCGGCATCCGGCGTGGGGCGTCGCGGGGGGTGGGTCATCAGTAGCAAACTGTTGTGCGAATAGTTCCAAGGCAGCAGAACGATGGCACCAAGGTGATGTCCAGTAAGTTGCCGCACTGGTTTTGGTATCCTACAATGCTGCTCCGAATAACGGCGTGGGGCGCCCCGGGGGAGGCGGCGTGAACGGGCCTCTCCAGGTGGAGTCTCGTCTGTTGTAGTGGGGCGCCCCTTTACCGTTTCAGTTGCCATTCTGTCCGCTTTTGGTCCACTGTGTCAAAAGCCGCAATTCAGCTGAGTTGCGCCCACTCTTGCGGTGCAGCGATAGGCGGCTGTCACAGGACTCTCAAAATGGCGGCAGGCTGTTTCCTTTTTGGGCCTGGTCCACTGAAATGGCCCTGGGACACCTTGGAAATCGGACGCTTGTCTGCTAGGTCTTGGACCCCATTCTCAAAAGCGTCCCCTCCGCCTTGAGGATTCATCAAAAGTTTTGGGGGCCCCCGACTCCTGCAGGCTTCTGGTGGGGAGCGGCTGCCATGATTGCTCGCGGAATGACTACGACGGAGCCACGAGATGGTGGTGCTTTCATGGTGACGCCAGCTTCAGTCTGAAACATCCAGAAACAAGGTGGGGCTTTCATCGTTTGGGGAAAAAAAAAGTTTTCATCCAATGAAAAGTGTTGTTTTTAGGTCATATGATCAAGCCTTCCATCATTAGGAAACCAAAAGTAAAATGAACCAATGAAAAGTTTTATAAACAAGTCACATGACCTGTTATGCGGCATAGGGTATAAAATGCGGAGAAAATACGTTGGCACGTGAGGCGGCGTCAGTAGCGGACCGATGTGCGAATAGGCCGAAGGCAACACAACGCGCCAAGATCCGGATGGCACCGAGGTGGTGTCCAGCAAGTTGCAGCACTGGTGTGGCCATCCTACAATGCTGAAAGTCGGCGTGGGGCGCCCTGTTGGCCTGTGAGTTCGTGTCAGTAGCGGACCGATGTGCGAATAGGCCGAAGGCAGCACAACGCGCCAAGATCCGGATGGCACCGAGGTGGTGTCTAGCAAGTTGTCGCACTGGTGTGGCCATCCTACAATGTTGAAAGTCGGCGTGGGGCGCCCCGTTGGCCTGTGAGATGGCGTCAGTAGCGGACCGATGTGCGAATGGGGCCAAAGGCAGCGCAACAATATTTTCTGAATAGAAGACACCACAAGGCGCTGAGATGCCAAGATCCGGATGGCACCGAGGTGGTGTCTAGTAAGGTGCACTGGTGTGGCTATCCTACAATGCTGAAAGTCGGCGTGGGGCGCCCTGTTGGCCTGTGAGATGGTGTCAGTAGCGGACCGATGTGCGAATGGGGCCAAAGGCAGCGCAACAATATTTTCTGTATGGAAGATACCACTAGGCGTTGAGATGCGAAGATCCGGATGGCACCGAGGTGATGTCTAGCAAGTTGCTGTACTGGTGTGGTCATCCTACAATGCTGAAACTCGGCGTGGGGCGCCCCATTAGCCTGTGAGATGGCGTCAGTAGCGGACCGATGTGCGAATGGGGCCAAAGGCAGCGCAACAATATTTTCTGAAGAGAAGACACCAAAAGGCGCTGAGATTCCAAGATCCGGATGGCACCGAGGTGGTGTCTAGCAAGCTATGCAGCTGAGTTGCGTGCGCACTTGCGGCGAATAGGTCGAAGGCAGCACAACAATGTTTTCTTAATAGAAGACACCACAAGGCGCTGAGATTCGGTTACCACCGAGGTGATGTCTAGCAAGTTGCCGCACTGGTGTGGCCATCCTACAATACTGCTCCGAATAACGGCGTGGGGTGCCCGAAGGGGGGGGGGGGAGGCGGCGTGAACGGGCCTTCCTAGGTGGAGGCTCGTCTGCTGTAGTGGGGCGCCCCTTTACCGTTTCAGTTGCCATTCAGCTGAGTTTCGGCTGCTCTTGATGCTACAGCGATAGGCGGCTGCAACAGGACTCTCAAAATGGCGGCTTGTTCTTTGGATTTGGGCCTGGTCTACTAAAATGGCCCTGGGACACTTTAGAACTCGGACGCTCTATTTTTTTTTTCCTTTCCTGTACATGCAAAAAAAGGTAAATGCCCGGTACGTTACACGCTTCATCTGCCACGATGTACTCTCCAGAGGAACCGAAAAAAAATATAGTTATGGTAACTATACCATGCATCGTCATATGGAGAGGTGGCACCAATTAATTATAGTGCTGCATAAAAGAGAGATTTGGAGGAGAACCCCCGACCTGCCAGTACATTCATCAAAGAAGTGGCACTGACAGCATCAGAGGCAAGGGAAATGGTCCCAAATATTTAGAACTTTGGAAAGATTAAAATGACATGTTTAGATTGTGGCAAATTAATTTCATGTGGACAGATGAGTGTTACTCTAATAAATACAGCATATGAACATCATCATAGTCGATGGTTGGTAGAGACATTTTGACTATATCCTGGACCTGCCCGTCCTCGCCCAAAATGGCGCCGGAATAAATGGGACTCGTAACTCCTTGTTGTGTACTGGTTGCAGAACCTTGAAATCACGAGATACGTATGCAGTTTTGAAGCATGTGGCGGGCGGGGACGAGAATTGATTGAATATTTCGACATCCCTATTGATATTAAGTTCTGATGTGTTATTGATTACTGTACTATTGAAAGTTCGAATTAACGTCACCCATGGTACTTGCCCGCAAATGTATATCTAGATAATTTTATTGTAACTGGCCCTGTCGTATTTTAATTATAAAATGTACGTCCACCGATTCCGCAACTGTTAGACACACCTTAGTTCTTGCAACCTAATGGCCCGCCCGTTACGTTCCTCTACAGTGTAAATGTCTACTCATCATATACGATTACAGTTTGCTCCGTGGCCGGCCCACGTGGTTATAGGCTCGTATTTGTATAATGAAATTTTCACAATAAAGGTTTTTAAAAGAAAACATGGTAGTAGTATATACATTGGTAAAGTTTTTAATAATAGTCACTGTTTTAGAATCATTAAAAGGCAAGTGAAATAAAGCAGACCAATTACATGAAGGGTAAAAGGTATAATACGCAGGAACGCAGTAAAGATAAATGGTCAAGGGCTGTTGTGTTTTCTACTCCTGCAACATAAAGTGATCGATAAGAATCTCATATTCAGGCGTATCGGCGACTAAGACAGCAGGTCGACCCTCTTTTGCTCAACGGCTCCGTCATGGGACGAAGAAACGCTCTTTTTCTCGAAAAAAGAATATATTTTACTTGCAGGACAGTTGTAAATTTTCCGGGAAAGTACATTAGCCTGGAACATTATAACATATATTTAAGAAAAAATAATGTTCGGAAGTAATAAAAAGCGTAATTTTTAGGTCATATGACCAAGCCTTTCATCATTAGAATAAGAAAAGTAAAATGAACCAATGAAAAGTTTTATTAACAAGTCACATGACTTGTTATGCTTACGTTACGCGCTGCACGTCGCGCCCCGGATGACTTCCGGATGCGCTAACGCGGCGCGTCATATGACGCATTACGCGACAACGCAGGTCCAGAATATAGTCAAAATGTCTCCACCAACCAGCGGTCGGAACACAACCCCTTTCAGCAGGCTAAATAGTTCTGTTAAATGACAACAGAAGGGACAGGCAACAAGAACCATCAGTCAAAGAGGGGAGGGCTAGTTCTTCTCTACCGGGTTACATTGGGGCGCTACCGGAACTGATCGAATTGGTAGTCTACAGTGTTTCTGGATGTTTCAGACTGAAGCTGGGGTTAGCATGAGAGCACCACCATTTCGTAGCTCCGTCGTGGCCATTCCGCAACCAATCATGGCAGCCGCTCTTTATCGTTATTTTGGGCGGGGTGGGTGGCGGAGCCGAGCTGTTTTGCAGCCATCATTGTGTGGAGTTCAGTTCATCTCACTAGTTTTGTATTTGTCATGAGGGGTTGTTCCTAATGTTTCTATTTTAGCGAGGTCAAAAAGAGATCCCATTAGTGGCCTACTGATTTTGCTCGATTCCTTTTCTTTTTTTTTACACGATTTTTCGTTATCTGCAAAGACTAAACAGAGTATTGCGACTCTGTGTCTGTTTGTAAATAGAGAATGAACCAAAGAGAACCAATTCTAAAACAGTAAATGCTTGGATAACAATCAATCAAATGGAGAGAGAAGCAGGCACGACGTATTACAACGGGGGCAAAGGCCTGCGTTAACTACCTTTCACTATCTGCAAAGAGAGAGTACTCCTAATAGAAATGAGGGGGGGGGGCACCATTCAAAGCAGATCAGTGTACATAAACACGAAAATGTTTTCACTTACCACGTACTTGACATTCGACAGCTTATGATATTTGCTATTAAAAAACCATTGAAATTCACTGAAAAAACCATAGGTTATAGACCATATATAGTTAGGAATTAGCATTTACAAAACCTTGAAAATTCACTGAAAAAACCATAGGTTATAGACCATATATAGTTAGGAATTAGCATTTAAAAAACCTTATTTTACTCACACAAAACCATTGAAATTCCATATATAGTTAGTTGCACTAACTATATATCGCGCACCCGCAATCCACTGCTGATGATGTCACATATTACATCATTCATGACATGGTCAGTGACATCACTGATGACATCACTGATGACATCTCAAATGACATCACTGATGACATCACTGATGACATCTCATTTGACATCAATGACCACATCACTGATGATATCATTCATGTGACAATACAATGCATCTCCTCACATTTTAATATAACCTCTGTTTCACCCAGTGTTAAATACAGAGTATAATTTTTGAAACCATTGACACACCAATACTAGTTACTACATACGCACTCACTGATTCCTACGTCTACACACACATTCACTCATTCACCCATACAATCATTCATACATACAATCACTCATCTTTACAACACTATCATATGCACTCATACACCTATACAGACACTCACACTCTGCCACTCATCCATGGAGTTACTCACACACCTAGTCAGTCCTGTAAAGAATCAATCACACTTCCATTTTCTTGTCTATACAGTTAAACATAGAGCACCTTACATTTTCAAACATATACTAACACATACTTACTTTCTTATACAATCATTGATACAAGTACACACTGATCTGCACAGAGTCACACACCTCCCAGCCAGCCACACACACACTCAGTCTCCCATACAAATACTTGGACAATCAATCAATAACCCATATAGTTAATCATATAGCTACTGATCAACACATGCAGCAGTTTACAGAACAACAGACATAATGATGCACAAATTAAGACAGTTTAGTCACTAACCCATGCACTCAGTGAGACACATTTAATCACTCACTCATACATTCAGTCACGCACCTACTAAATCCTTCGTCCAGACACTTATACATCTACTCATTCTTCAATATGTAAAACATATTTAAACTTTACAGAAACACACAGTCACTGGATGATGTCATCAGTGATGTCATTTGAGATGTCATCAGTGATGTCATCAGTGATGTCACTGACCATGTCATGAATGATGTAATATGTGACATCATCAGCAGTGGATTGCGGGTGCGCGATATATAGTTAGTGCAACTAACTATATATGGAATTTCAATGGTTTTGTGTGAGTAAAATAAGGTTTTTTAAATGCTAATTCCTAACTATATATGGTCTATAACCTATGGTTTTTTCAGTGAATTTTCAAGGTTTTGTAAATGCGAATTCCTAACTATATATGGTCTATAACCTATGTTTTTTTCAGTGAATATATATATATACACACATATATATATATATATATATATATATACACACATATATATATATATATATATTACCTACTGGCGGTCGCCAGTAGGTATATATAGTTAGGATTTTTTCTCTATGGGTTTTTTGAAAATTCTATGTCTAATAACTTTGGCGTTTGTGGACGGAATTGGCTGAAATTTTCAGGAAAATGGCATATTTTGTTTCTGAGCAGCCCTTGAAAATTTGGGGGGGGTTCGTCCGGTGGGGGCCGAGAAAAAAGGGGGTCCCAAAACGTGTTTTTAACATTGAGTTTTCCATAGGGCGGTTGGCCTCACTTTTAGCCCGAACGGCTGAATGGATTTGCACGAAACTTGGCAAAATTGTAGGGACTGGTAGCCCGATGTGCCTTTTGTAGGTCTCAATATATGTGCTCCAGTGGATTTTGAGAAATTAACGTTTAAAAAAAGATATATATCTGTAACAGCGGACCAGTTAGCGCACTGGTTCGCGGACTTTTCGCGCAACGGAGCTTTGTGAAGCGAAGCTGATTGGTTCTCTGGCGTCTGTCAACATTCCAAAAAGTCCGTAGCGGCCGCCATCTTGTCTCTCGGTAGGATCGAGAGACAAGAGGAGGCCAAAGCGAAGGGGCAAATGACCATAAGGGGGAATAGTAGATCCTCGCTGACCCCCTAGGTTTGATGTGGAGGTTTTAAAAGGGCCCCGCGGGGCAAAAAAAAAAAATTATAATAATAATCTTACGGCTGAATGGATTTGCACGAAACTTGGCAAAATTGTAGGGACTGGTAGCCCGATGTGCCTTTGCTAGGTCTCAATATATGTGCTTCAGTGGATTTTGAGAAATTAACGTTCAAAAAAAGATATATATCTGTAACAGCGGACCGCTTCGCGTACTTTTCGCGTTACGGAGCTTTGCGAAGCGAAGCTGATTGGCTCTCCGGTGTCTGTAAACATTCCAAACAGTCCGTAGCGGCCGCCATCTTGTCTCTCGGTAGGATCGAGAGACAAGAGGAGGCCAAAGCGAAGGGGCAAATGACCATAAGGGGGCATAGTAGATCCTCGCTGATCCCCTAGGTTTGATGTGGAGGTTTTAAAAGGGCCCCGCGGGGCAAAAAAAATAAATAATAATAATAATCGAACGGCTGAATGGATTTGCACGAAACTTGGTAAAATATTAGGGACTGGTAGCCCGATGTGCCTTTGCTAGGTCTCAATATATGTGCTTCAGTGCATTTTGAGAAATTAACGTTCAAAAACAAGATATATATCTGTAACAGCGCTCCGCTTCGCGGAGATAAAATTATATCTGTATTACCTAGCTGTTGCTAACACCAGTTAGCGACGGCTAGTAGGAGATAGCGACCATCTTGGGCCCCACTTTGCATGTGAGTGATATTTATCACTAATGACATGCAAAGTGGGCATGCCAAGATGTTAGCGACTGGAAACAGTCGCTAACATCGCTATCTCCTATTATCGACTTTTGGAAATATTCGAGATAAGCGCGAATATCTCCAAAAAGTAACAGCTGCCCTGAGCAGTTCTTAGCCATGTTATCCTATGGGAGGTGGATAACATGGCTAAGAGGATTAGCTCGGTAATGCATGAATATCGCTGAGTTTTCAGCGATATTAATGCATTGCGGTCGGTTTTTATCGTATTTGCGATAAACTTTGATAATAGCAACGTTTATCTGCGATAATTTCTGACGGTAAAAAAATCTTTGCAATGCATCGTTAGGGATAAATATCGCTTAACTTTGGTAATATGCCCCAACGTCTGTTAACGTTCGATTCGAAGGAAATCAGGAAGTGTTGAAAAACATTGTCTGCGCCATCTTGTCTTTTTTCAAATGCCACACTTTAGTCGTGCACGGCAGCCATTTTAGATGCCTTGACCAGACCCACTCTGTGCACGCTGTCGATCCTTAGCATGGCTCCCCACCCTCGCAAGCATCTCCCCCAGGCAGTGGTCACCCCCGCTCTCTGTCTTATGCATGGGTAATAAACCTCCCCCCATCTGCGCTGCTCTTTCCTGAGAATCACACCCTGTGCCCGCCCGACACCTCCCTTTCGCCCTATTCACTACTGCACCCTCTGACACTCCTTTTCCTCTGTGTCCGATTGTCCAGGCTGGTCCTAGGGTATCAGCTAGCCCTGCAGATGTAGTTTATGGCCACAGCTGTAAAGATTCACCCCTCTTCAAAGGAGTTATAGTAGATCAAGGCCCACACTCGATGAGATCCGTCACAGCAGAAGCGTTGCTATTATCTGAAAACCATCCTGTATTGTGATTGGGGAGGGGACCGAGCGTGAAGCGGAAGATTCCAGGGATGACTCTTTGTACATCAAAGTTTTTACAATTATGTGTCACATTAAAAATATATAGCACTCCGACAAAGTAGTAAGATTATAAAACTTTAATAATTTATAAATATATACAAGAAAACAAAAATAGTAATAACATATAAACATTTTTAGGGAAAAACAACGAAGTAGCGGTCGGCTGTGCGAATAGTCCCAACGCAGCACAACGTCCAGATTTCCGGCGTGGGGCGGGTCATCAGTAGCAAACTGTTGTGCGAATAGTTCCAAGGCAGCAGAACGCGCTGAAATCTACATGACACGAAAGTGATGTCTAGTAAGTTGCCACCCAGCAAATAACGGCGTGGGGCGTCGCGGGGGGTGGGTCTTCAGTAGCAAACTGTTGTGCGAATAGTTCCAAGGCAGCAGAACGATGGCACCAAGGTGATGTCCAGTAAGTTGCCGCACTGGTTTTGGTATCCTACAATGCTGCTCTGAATAACGGCGTGGAGCGCCCCGGGGGAGGCGGCGTGAACGGGCCTCTCCAGGTGGAGTGTCATCTGTTGTAGTGGGGCGCCCCTTTACCGTTTCAGTTGCCATTCCGTCCGTTTTTGGTCCACTGTGTCAAAAGCCGCAATTCAGCTGAGTTGCGCCCACTCTTGCGGTGCAGCGATAGTCGGCTGCCACAGGACTCTCAAAATGGCGGCAGGCTCTTTCCTTTTTGGGCCTGGTCCACTGAAATGGCCCTGGGACACCTTGGAAATCGGACGCTTGTCTGCTAGGTCTTGGACCCCATTCTCGAAAGCGTCCCCTCCGCTTTGAGAATTCATCAAAAGTTTTGGGGGCCCCGACTCCTGCAGGCTTCTGGTGGGGAGCGGCTGCCATGATTGCTCGCGGAATGACCACGACGGAGCTACGAGATGGTGGTGCTCTCATGCTGACGCCAGCTTCAGTCTGAAACATCCAGAAACAAGGTGGGGCTTTCATCGTTTGGAAAAAAAAAAAAGTTTTCATCCAATGAAAAGTGTTGTTTTTAGGTCATATGATCAAGCCTTCCATCATTAGGAAACCAAAAGTAAAATGAACCAATGAAAAGTTTTATAAACAAGTCACATGACCTGTTATGCGGCATAGGGTATAAAATGCGGAGAAAATACGTTGGCACGTGAGGCGGCGTCAGTAGCGGACCGATGTGCGAATAGGCCGAAGGCAACACAGCGCGCCAAGATCCGGATGGCACCGAGGTGGTGTCCAGCAAGTTGCAGCACTGGTGTGGCCATCCTACAATGTTGAAAGTCGGCGTGGGGCGCCCGTTGGCCTGTGAGTTTGCGTCAGTAGCGGACCGATGTGCGAATAGGCCGAAGGCAGCACAACGCGCCAAGATCCGGATGGCACCGAGGTGGTGTCTAGTAAGTTGCCGCACTGGTGTGGCCATCCTACAATGCTGAAAGTCGGCGTGGGGCGCCCTGTTGGCCTGTGAGATGGTGTCAGTAGCGGACTGATGTGCGAATGGGGCCAAAGGCAGCGCAACAATATTTTCTGACGAGAAGACACCACAAGGCGCTGAGATGCCAAGATCCGGATGGCACCGAGGTGATGTCTAAGTTGCGGACTGATGTGCGAATGGGGCCAAAGGTAGCGTAACAATATTTTCTGTATGGAAGATACCACTAGGCGTTGAGATGCCAAGATTCGGATGGCACCGAGGTGATGTCTAGCAAGTTGCTGCACTGGTGTGGTCATCCTACAATGCTGAAACTCGGCGTGGGTCGCCCCATTAGCCTGTGAGATGGCGTCAGTAGCGGACCGATGTGCGAATAGGCCGAAGGCAGCACAACGCGCCAAGATCCGGATGTCACAGTGGTGGTTTCATAGTTGAGAGGCACTTCATCTGCAGTGGGGCGCCGAGATCCGGATGGCACCGAGGTGATGTCTAGCAAGTTGCTGTACTGGTGTGGTCATCCTACAATGCTGAAAGTCGGCGTGGGGCGCCCCATTAGCCTGTGAGATGGCGTCAGTAGCGGACTGATGTGCGAATGGGGCCAAAGGCAGCACAACGCGCCAAGATCCGGATGGCACCGAGGTGGTGTCCAGCAACTTGCCGCACTGGTGTGGCCATCCTACAATGCTGCGCCGAAAGTCGGCGTGGGGCGCCCCGTTGGCCTGTGAGTTCGCGTCAGTCAGTGGGGGCTGTTTGAGGATCTGACTGCATTGGAAAGCAATGTGATGCTGTGCGTCGCCCCCAAGATGGAGGTTCCTCGGCTGCAGTGGGGCGCCCCTTGGTGTTTCACTCGCTATGCAGCTGAGTTGCGTGCGCACTTGTGGCGAATAGGCCGAAGGCAGCACAACGCGCCGAGATCTGGATGGCACCGAGGTGGTGTCCAGCAATTTGCCGCACTGGTGTGGCCATCCTACAATGCTGCGCCGAAAGTCGGCGTGGGGTGCCCCGTTGGCCTGTGAGGTGGCGTCAGTAGCGGACCGATGTGTGAATAGGCCGGAACCAGCACAAGGCGCCAAGATCCGGATGGCACCGAGGTGGTGTCATAGTTGAGAGTTCTGAGCAGCGCTTGTAACACTGTCTGAAGCTTATTTGCACCTGCTGCAGCTTCACTATTGCCCTGGTGTGGCCTAAGATCGCCCATGACATAGGCGGCCACCTCCCGGGGTCCGGCGGAACTTTTTTCCTTTTCCTTTCTGCATCTTGTCCCAAATTCGTTTGACCTGAAGACACGACCAGGTCCCTGAATGTGTGCAGGGGGACGCTATTGATTGAATCAAAATGGCGGCTTCACACAAAGCTGACTCAAGCGTTTTCTGGTGGTTTCATAGTTGAGAGGCACTTCATCTGCAGTGGGGCGCCGAGATCCGGATGGCACCGAGGTGATGTCTAGCAAGTTGCTGTACTTGTGTGGTCATCCTACAATGCTGAAACTCGGCGTGGGTCGCCCCATTAGCCTGTGAGATAGCTGTTCTTTGGATTTGGGCCTGGTCCACTAAAATGGCCCTGGGACACCTAAGAACTCGAACGCTCGATTTTTTTTTCCTTTCCTGTACATGCAAAAAAAGGTAAATGCCCGGTATGTTACACGCTTCATCTGCCACGATGAACTCTCCAGAGGAACCGAAAAAATATATAGTTGTGGTAACTATACCATGCATCGTCATATGGAGAGGTGGTACCAATTAATTATAGTGCTGCATAAAAGAGAGATTTGGAGGAGAACCCCTGACCTGCTAGTACATTCATCAAAGAAGTGGCACTGAGAGCTTCAGAGGCAAGGGAAACGGTCCCAAATATTTAGAAGAACTTTGGAAAGATTAAAATGACATGTTTAGATTGTGGTAAATTAATTTCATGTGGGCAGATGAGTGTTACTCTAATAAATACAGCATATGAACATCATCATAGTCGATGGTTGGTAGAGACATTTTGACTATATCCTGGACCTGCCCGTCCTCGCCCAAAATGGCGCCGGAATAAATGGGACTCGTAACTCCTTGTTGTGTACTGGTTGCAGAACCTTGAAATCACGAGATACGTATGCAGTTTTGAAGCACATGGCGGGCGGGGACGAGAATTGATTGAATATTTCGACATCCCTATTGATATTAAGTTCTGATGTGTTATTGATTACTGTACTGTTGAAAGTTCGAATTAACGTCACCCATGGTACTTGCCCGCAAATGTATATCTAGATAATTTTATTGTAACTGGCCCTGTCGTATTTTAATTATAAAATGTACGTCCACCGATTCCGTAACTGTTAGACACCTTAGTTCTTGCAACCTAATGGCCCGCCCGTTACGTTCCTCTACAGTGTAAATGTCTACTCATCACATACGATTACAGTTTGCTCCGTGGCCGGCCCACGTGGTTATAGGCTCGTATTTGTATAATGAAATTTTCACAATAAAGGTTTTTAAAAGAAAACATGGTAGTAGTATATACATTGGTAAAGTTTGTAATAATAGTCACTGTTTTAGAATCATTAAAAGGCAAGTGAAATAAAGCAGACCAATTACATGAAGGGTAAAAGGTATAATACGAAGGAACGCAGTAAAGATAAATGGTCAAGGGCTGTTGTGTTTTCTATTCCTGCAACATAAAGTGATCGATAAGAATCTCATATTCAGGCGTATCGGCGACTAAGACAGCAGGTCGACCCTCTTTTGCTCAACGGCTCCATCATGGGACGAAGAAACGCTCTTTTTCTCGAAAAAAGAATATATTTTACTTGCAGGACAGTTGTAAAATTTCCGGGAAAGTACATTAGCCTGGAACATTATAACATATATTTAAGAAAAAATAATGTTCGGAAGTAATGAAAAGCGTAATTTTTAGGTCATATGAGCAAGCCTTTCATCATTACAATAAGAAAAGTAAAATGAACCAATGAAAAGTTTTATTAACAAGTCACATGACTTGTTATGCTTACGTTACGCGCTGCGCGCCCCGGATGACTTCCGGACGCGCTAACGCGGCGCGTCATATGACGCATTACGCGACAACGCAGGTCCAGAATATAGTCAAAATGTCTCCACCAACCAGCGGTCGGAACACAACCCCTTTCAGCAGGCTAAATAGTTCTGTTAAATGAGAACAGAAGGGACAGGCAACAAGAACCATCAGTGAAAGAGGGGAGGGCTAGTTCTTCTCTACCGGGTTACATTGGGGCGCTACCGGAACTGATCGAATTGGTAGTCTACAGTGTTTCTGGATGTTTCAGACTGAAGCTGGGGTTAGCATGAGAGCAGCATCATTTCGTAGCTGCGTCGTGGCCATTCCGCAACCAATCATGGCAGCCGCTCTTTATCGTTATTTTGGGCGGGGTGGGTG
>NC_136071.1:431570463-431577963 GCF_964261635.1 Lissotriton helveticus
GGGTTCGAGGGAGGTACAGTCTAACTGGGCCTGCCTCAAGTCTACCCTGGAAGGTCCCCCTGTCCCAAGAAACTCAACCTGTTCAGGTTCAAGCTCTTCTAGGACAGTTCCTTCTGGGGTCTTGGGGTCAGCCTCCTGAGAGGGCTGATCCTCAACCTGAGGCAGGGGGAAGGCTCAGCCTTACCCCTACTGCTCTTTCTCTTGGATAGTGTCTGGTCCATTCTTCCAGGATCCAGCACTAGTTCAGCTGGGCATTTCTTGGCCTGTGACCTGGTCACAGCAAGGACATGTGAGGAGAGACCTAGCATTTCTACATGAGTCCTGTACACCACATCTGACCACAGTGAGGATTCCAAATCATTGCCCAAAAGACAATCTACTGGGAGGTCTGAACTAACTACAACCCTTTTGAGGCCAGTTACCCCTCCCCAGGAGAAATTAACAACTGCCATACTGTGATTGGTAGTGACATTGCTAGCATTGGTCACTAGGTAGTCTGAACCTAGCATGATCTGATCGGGGTCCACAAATGTTGGTGTCACCATAGTGACACTGGCACAAGTGTCCCTGTAGGCCTGAGCCATTTTTCCATTGATTAAAGGCGTTTGTCCGTATTTGCCTAGAGTACTAGGACTTACAGTAGGGGTCATATCCATGTCCCCTGTACAAACAAGAACTGCCTGAGTAGGGATTCTAACTAAGTCAGAACCCACCTCAGTTCCCAGGGTTAACCCAACTATAGCCTTGGGAGGTACACTACCACTACTAACTGTGTCTTAGGGACAGTAGTGGTAGGAGTTTGGCCTTTCTTGGTGCACTCACTAAACCAGTGAGTCTTACTTTTACAGTATTGGCACCATGGTTTCTTAGGACCATCATTCTTCTTCTTTTGGGAATTTTGGGACCCACCCTCCTTAGGTGGTTGGGGCCCTGTTGAAGACTTCTGGTCATTTTGCTTATTCTCATTACCCTTCTGGTCTGCTTTCTTCTGGCCACCACCCTGGTTCTGGTTCTGCTGCTTGACCCTTGTCCTGACCCATCTGTCCGCCTTCTTTCCCAATTCTTGGGGAGAGGTCAGATCTGAGTCAATCAAGTGCTGATGCAACAACTGGTTCTGACAATTATGTAAGATTTGCTCTCTCATAATTAGATTATACAATCCTGTGTAATCAGTAACTTTACTTCCCAGTAACCAGCCTTCCAGAGCCTTAGTGGCACAATCAACAAAGTCAGTCCAATCTTGAGCCTGAGTTCAACCTGTACTGTTCAGTGGTTAAGCCAAACCCATCAATCAGAGCAAGTTTCAAGACTTGGTAATCATTAGCATCCTCATCTCTAACAGTGAGGAGCTTGTCTCTACCTTTACCTTCAAAGGAGAGCCACAATATAGCTGCCCACTGACTCTGGGGTACCTGCTGTACTTTGCAGGCTCTCTCCAAAGCAGTCATCCACTTGTGGATATCATCCCCTGTCTTATAGGGGGCACTATTTTACTCAGGTGTCTATTATCAAAACTCCTGTCTTTATCCTTAGGGATATTGCTGCCACCAGTGGGGACTACCCCACTCAACTGTTGCTCTCTAGCAAAGGCAAGCTTCTCTTTGGCAAGGGCAAGTTCTTCCCTCTGGATCCTCAGATTATCCTGTCTCATCCTTGCTTCATGCTCTCTCCTCTGAGGGGAAGTCATTCACCTCTGGGGAGAGATCCTTCTCCTCTGAGCAGAGGCATGAGAGTGCACAGATGCATTGGAGTCCCTAGAATGAGACCTATCTCTTCTAACTCCAAGGTTAGGCCTGCTTAGGGTCAGCACTGGGGGTCCCCCAGATCCTTCCCTATGTAGGTCTAAGTTGGCCCTTGTAAGTCTGCTGACTAACTCAGGACCTTTGTCTGCCTCATCCCCAGAGGTGGCCTCTTCTTCCTCCTCCTCCTCTTCTACATTCTCTGTTTCAGGGAGGTCTGGATCACCAAGAGTACCTTCTAAGGCTGGCATGCTCCCATATGTATTAGAAGCCTTTCTAGCATCATATGTCTCTAAGAGACCTAACAGAAAAGGAGTGGTAGGGTTAGAACCCTGTTTCAATTTCCTGGAGGTACACAATTGTCTCATCTCCTGGAAACTGAGAGCTGCATATCTGGAAAGGACCTGTGGAGGGTCACTAACCACTAGGGGAGTCTCTGAAGACTCTCCATGGGTAGACATGCTTCTAGTGTGGTGTAAGTGATGTACCTACCTACACTATGGGTTTTCCTACTGATCCCTTGCTAAGAGTTGTAGTCAGGGTGTGCTAGGCCCTTTCTACTACAACAGCTGGTTCAGTAGAACTCAGAGTATTTCTAAGCGTGTTATATGTACCTAGAGTACCTTATGTGATCTTTCAAATGATATTTCAAGATTATACGTGGTAAAAACAACAGCAAGCTCAAATCCCACCGCTGCCACCAATGTGAGAAGTTGGCCTGATATATGATGTTCACTAGTTCTAGTGATCACCTTGTATCAGTCCAAACAACCCTTATGGTGATTGGTTGTAAGTCAACCTCATAGACCAGCTATCCTAATGGTAGCATGGACAAAGCAGTTTTAGGCTAAACTCTTTTGGCATGTGAAGCAAGCTGTTTTACCACAATATAACCCCTTGAATACCAGATGAAAGGACACCACACAGGTTGTTATGAAAATAAAACAGTCTATTTATTAATAACAACACCTCTGAACTCTTTATGAGGTCAGAGGGCTAAGCACATGACAATCTCTTCTGAAAAATACGTTAAGTTGCTCGAAATCACAATGGTGCCCCAGGGGCACGACAAACCATATACCAAGTAAGTGGAATGTGAAAGTCAATAGAAGGAATGGAGCTGTCCAGAGGCTGTAGGATCGTTGGGACCACGCTACACTAACACTAGGTAAGTACTAGGAGGCCAACGGAACGTGTGTGCAGAGTGTGAACTCACACGCGAGATGCGTAACAACGTCTATGGACAGTACAGTTCAAGTTTATGGTAAGTACGGACAATCCTGACTATGTAGGACAACAACGACTGTGGAACTGGACACTAGGACAGTTAAACTACCCTTGAGCACCAAAATGCTCTTGTTACCTCACCCACGGGCTGCGGGTGCATAGGGTTCAAAGTGCGTCGGGTTCTCGCGTTGAAGTCAATGGAGCCTGAAAGAAAAGATGCTGCAGGCGACCAGGAGGAAGATGTCAGGTGCAATCCAAGGGTGGATTGTTGAAGAAGGAGACCTGAAAGCAGAGGGGACAATGTTCACAGTCACTAGCCAGTGACTGGAGTGGAACCAGGAAGGAACCAGATGTCGTCGTCGCGATCAGGTGAAGAGTGGACGCTTGACTCTGCAGCCACGTGGACCAGGAGGTGTCTTCGACGACCAGGATGGAGGCACGAGCTGTTCCACGCAGGCTCTCGCTGTCGGCGGTGTTGGATCCGGAATCGGCATCAACAGGCCTTGGCAACGGCAACCCACGCGGTGAGTGGAGAAAGCGTCTGGTGCGGACTAGGAGAGTCCGGGGTGCCCCTCTTTTGGAAGGGAGCAAGGGCCAGTCTGGAGCAACGAGACCAGCAGTGAAAATTCAAAGGTTCATCGTCTAGGAGGTCACTAGCCAGCCGGCAAGTGACCAGACAACGCGTCGAGCAGGAACCAAGCAGAAGGGCCCCACGTAGATCTCGTGGATGCTGGAGGGCTGATCTTCGGTGCAGGGGCTGCTCGGGGTTGGGGCTTCTCAGACCCCAAAAGCACTTGGTCGAGTTTTCCTCGGGAATCGTGCTGAAAGCGAAGTGCAGTTTCTTCCAAGATGGCCGGTCCCACGTGTCTCAGCTTTGTTGCAGATGTGGGTTGAGGTCGGAGAGGTCTGGGAATCCGGGTCTTGTCGGGCTCTGAAGTCTGGATCCTGGAAGGAAGACGACAAAGGGAAGCCGCTGGATGCTTGATGGTGCCTGCTTGTGCAGGGTGGACACTCCTTGCCCACAAGGGAGATTCGTCAGTCTTCTGTGGAGCAGAACGTCGAAGTCCAGAGTTTCTTCTTGTAGAATATGTTCAGGATAATCTGATTTGGAATGGGACCAGCTCCTACCTTTATTTTCCTAAAGGGGGCTGCACTACTGACTAGGCCCCTCCCCTGGGTGGGACCAGGAAGGGGGGTGGTTACACCCACTATCCTTTGTCCGGTTTCCCGCCAGAGCTGGGGTAGGGATGCCCCAGCAACTGGTTGGAACCGGTGTATGCACAGGACACCTTGTGTGCCCCGGGCATGTCTCATTCCTTTCAAGCCTACTCTACCCAATACACAAAGTCCTGTCTGGGGTGGTGCTAGCACCTCCCAAGGCAAGAAACCCTTTGTCCAAGCCATCCTCGCTGGAAGGACTCCCAGCAGCAGGAGGTCAGACTTGTGTCTGTGGTGGCAGCATCCATTTTGTGATGCCAAGGCTCGAGTTAACTTTAACCGGGGTTCTCAGTTACATACATGTCATGTCCCACTAGAAGGGTGGAATGCTACCCCCGTCGCCAGAATTGGCGAGGGGGTGGTATTCCAATTCGTATGACACCTTACTCGACATGTTTTGATAATGTTATACCAGAGTTAGTATTTAACCGCGAGGTTGATAATGCACTTAAGAGTATATGGTATAGCGTTATCATGGAACAGCTATAAGGACTTGGTTCCGCAAGCTGCAAACGGGCTCAGCTCATGCCAGAGCACCATCTCACATAATTCCAAGCACTCTGCCTTCAGGATTGATAAGGCCTTCCATAGGAGTGACGGATAGGAATATATGTGTCCATTTTAGGGTTAGATATAGGTATACTATATCTACAACAAAGGGTGATTACACCACCTTGTCCCAGCTGTCGTGCAGCCAGTTGTGTCAGTTTTGGATGGCCAGCCATGGGTGGCATAATACATGCTTCAGCCCCTGGTAGGCCCTGGGTACACCTATGCCCTGGATACCTAAGGTATACTGTACAGGGACTGATAAGGTGGCCCAGTACCAATTGGTAAATGCACCTAAGGTACATGGTTGTCAATTTAGAGAGAGACATCTAGGCTGTGGGTCTGATTAGCAGGCCCACAGCCCGGGAAAGTCGTAAACCAGTGAAGCAAAAAGCAAAAAATCTGGGGTGACCATAGGATTGCAGACCCTACTCTCCTACAAGGACCACCCTGAAAACCATGGAGCCCGATCCGGGCACTCTGCCATGCCGTCAGCCTGGATGGAGCCCCGGACACCCTGGGGGACGAATGCCCGGGACGCATGGAGCCCGTCCTGGGCACTTTTCCATGCCATCGGCCTGGAGCGCCCCGACACCCAGGGGAGGACCACCGTGAAAACCATGGAGCCCGACCCGTGCACTCTGCCATGCCGTCAGCCTGGATGGAGCCCCGGACGCCCGGGGGACGAATGCCCAAGAGCCATGGAGCCCGTCCTGGGCAATTTGACATGCCGTTGGCCTGGAGGAAGGAAGCCCCGGGTGGCCTAGGGAGGTGTTACCCAGGCATAGCCAATCTGATCCCCCCACCTGGCAGAGAACCACCAGCATGGGAGGGGTGTCCGGGCGTAGCCTGCCACTAGAAATCCAGAGGAAAATTACCCCCCTTTCTTGTAATCTGTGCGCACCGAGTGACGGAGGGGACCCAAGGCGTGTGGGCGCCCGACCTCCTGGAGCCCTCGCTGGGATCGGGGAGGTGAATGGCACCTCATCGGGACTTTTCAGGGAAGTCCGGCCATCTGGTTGCCCCATAGGAAAGCATTGCGGGCGACCAGATGGCCGAGGGGATCCGGGCGACCAGATGGCCTAGGGGATCTGGGCTACCAGATAGCCGGGCACGAAAGTGAAGCCGCCTGGACTCTCCGTACCCCGTCCCCGGCACCCTGCCGCTCAACAGGACCCAGGACGGAGCCCCGGGTGGGGAGGCCACCCTCCCCGGGGCCCTCAGGGGCCCTTGGACGGGGCTCCTGAACACAGCCGAGCAAGGGGAGGCTCCTCGGGCACCACGGAACCCTGTCCCGGGCCTTTGGCAGTGCGGCAGGCCGGGGGGGACAGGGCCCTGGGCCCGAGCACCCGACCCGGGGCCCCGGCGGGGCCCCTGGACCCAGCCGGGGCTCCCAGGCCCGTAGGCGAAGGGGAAGCCTACCCCCGGGCCCTCCGGACCCCGTCCCAGGCACCATGCCACGTGGCAGGACCCAGGACGGAGCCCCGGGTGGGGAGGCCACCCTCCCCGGGCCCTCAGGGGGCCCCGGACGGAGCTCCCGAACCCAGCCGAGCACGGGGAGGCTCCCTGGGCACCACGGAACCCCATCCCGGGCCCTTGGCAATGTGGCAGGCCAGGGGGACAAGGCCCAGGGCCGGAGCGCCCGGCCCGGGGCACGGCCGGGCCCCTAGCTTCAGCCGGGGGCCCCAAGCCCAGAGGCACAGGGGAAGCCTTCCCCAGGCCCTCCGGACCCCGTCCCGGGCACCCTGCCACGCGGCAGGCCCAGGGACGGACCCGGGGCTGGGGCGGCATCCTGGCCCGTCCAGCTGCCGGCTGAGGACCGCTAGGCCGAGTGGGGTCCCAGAGTACCTTGTCCCTAGTAATCCGGAGGAAGGCTACCCCTCTTTCTGGGAACAAGTGCGCACCGCCAGGCTCAGGGGACCCAAGGCGCGAACGTGCCCGACCTCCTGGAGCCCTTGCTGGGATCCGAGAGGCGAATGGCACTTCATCGGGACTTCCAGGGAAGTCCGGCCATCTAGTCGCCCCATAGGAAAGCATTGCGGGCGACCAGATGGCCGAGGGGATCCGGATGACCTGATGGCCGAGGGGATCTGGGCTACCAGATGGCCGGGCACGAAAGTGAAGCCGCCTGGACTCTCCCGACCCCGTCATGGGAACCCTGCCGCGCGGCAGGACCCAGGAAGGAGCCCCGAGTGGGGAGGCCATCCTCCCCGGGGCCCCTGGGGCTCCTGAACCCAGCCGAGCAAGGGGAGGCTCCCTGGGCCTTTGGCAGTGCGGCAGGCCGGGGGAGAGGGCCCTGGGACGGAGCACCCCAACGCGGGCCCGGCTGGGCCCCTGGACCCCAGCCGGGGGCCCCAGGCCCGGAGGCGAAGGGGAAGCCTACCCCCGGGCCCTCTGGACCCCGTCCCGGGCACCCTACCACGCGGCAGGACCCAGGACGGAGCCCCGGCCGGAGCTCCTGAACCCAGCCAGGCTCCCCGGGCACAACAAAACCCCCCGCCTTCCCGGGCAGTGCGGCAGACCGGGGGGGGGCGGGGACCCCATCCAGGGCATCCTGCCACGCGGCAGGCCCAGGGACGGACCTGGGGCTGGGGCGGCATCCTGGCACGTCCAGCTGCCGGAGGACCACCGTGAAAACCATGGAGCCCGACCCAGGCACTCTGCATTGCCGTCAGCCTGGATGGAGCCCCGGACGCCCGGGGGTCGAATGCCCCGGACGCATGGAGACCGACCCAGGCACTCTGCCATGCCGTCAGCCTGGATGGAG